>NW_016107378.1:6175103-6278453 GCF_001604975.1 Cebus imitator | reverse complement strand
ATGGATGGATGGATGGATGCATGGATGGATGGATGGATGGATGGTTGGATGCATGGATGGATGCATGGATGGATAGCAGGCAGGCAAAAGGTATCTTCACCTCCAAAAACTCACATCAGACTGGAGAGTCTGGTGTAGACATAGTGACTTACAATCTATATTGACAAAGGGATCTGGGGGATGGTTAAACCAAGGGCTGAGAAACCAAAGGAAGGAGAATCAGGGAGGCTTCTCAGAGGAGCCAGGGGAGCTGGGCTGATGCATTAAGAGAAAGAAAGGGTCCTTCCTGCAGGAAGGTGGGCTGGTGTATGTACATCTAGGAAGCCTCATCTTAGTCTCATTGGGTAGGCGACACGAGGCCAGCCCAAGAAAATGATGCAAGAAGGCAGTGGCCATCTGTGCTGCTTGTCCCTCCAGTCCCTCTGCCCTTTAATTCTGTTCCACGAACACCCCAAATCTGCTTGGACCTCAAATACTTGGCACTGACTCTTCCCTGTCCTGGAGGATCCCCCAGCTCTTCCTCACACTGGCTCTGCAGCCTTCAGGACTCAGCTGAAATGCCACCCCTTCCTGACCACCCAACACACACACACACACACACACACACACACACACACACACACACATGCACACACACACACACCCCACTCTCCATCACAGTACAGTGTTTTATTGTCTTCAGAATCCACACTCTGAAATCCCCTGGTTCATACATTTATTGACTTATCATCAGTGTCTCCCAAAGCATGTCAGATCCATGAGAACAGAAACCCTGTCTCCTTGTTCCCAGCTCTGTCTCAGGCCCCTGAGGTGGTGCTGGGAGTAGGTACTCAGTAAGTTTGTATTCAGTGGATAACGGAATTGCAAGGGCCAAACCAAATGTTCTCAAGGGCTAGGAAGGAGGGGTCCCAAGGGAGCTGAGACCCCGCCCCTGGCTCAGAGGGCCCTCCCCCTGGCTGGGTACCAGGATCCAGCCTGGCAGAGCCCGGCTCACCCCATCAGAAGGGCTCCAGGATGCTTGTTAGAATACCTAGCTCTGCTTTTAATCAATTGTAATCATTTAGCTGGAAGCAGCATGATTAGGCACACACAAGCAAACAGCATGAGCTAATCCTTTAAATGCGCCCGCTCAACGCTGGGCTGGCCGCTTTGCCACCGCGGGCCCAGCTCATGGAATCGCTTCCTGCAGCCCCTGGCTTTGTCAATGAGGGAGTCAAGATTCCAGGGCGTGGAGCGAGTCCAACATCCCAAAACCCGGCTTCATCAAGGACATGTGCATGTGTGCATGAACGCATGCACAGGCTGTGAACTCCGGTGCATCCTTCAGCTCCGAGATCCCAGAAGCTCCATGTCTAAAAAGACTTTTCTCTAGTTCAAGGAAGGTCCTATTCCCCCATGACAGCAGCAAGCAAGTCACAAAGGGGAGAAAAGTGGCAGCACCAGGAGCCTGAGGTCTTAGGGAGCCCCTGTCTCCATGACAAGAACGAATCCCTCCTCTCCCCAAGCCCAGCCTAAGCCAAACCCATCCTGAGGCTCATTTGCAAGCAACAGGGTTTGCGGGGTCCTGGCCTCGAGCTGCAGCATGGCAAACACGGCCGTGCACAGCCCTGGCCCCGTGTGCACAGGCCCCACGGCACTCCCACCTGGGCTCACCCAGGAGCAATTTTTTTTGCATCCCCTGTTACTGCTCCTTGTGCTACCTGCTTGGCCCAACTACTAAAATAGTTTCTGGGTCCCCTGACAACGAAAGCTTTTTATAGTTCAGCACTGCAGGCCTCATTTAAATCTATTAGCTCATATAAATGGCAATTTATTTAAACTTTGGAGGATTTCTGTTTGCCTTGGTGGCAAAGACAATTCAGCTTTATATGTAGATCTGCCATTTGCAAGTGATCCTGGGCAAATCGTTTAACTTCTCAGAGCCTCAGTTTCTGTATCTGTAAATGGGGATAAGAGCACCTAGTTCTTAGGGCTGTGCTGACATAATCCATGGAAAGTGCTTAGAACAGAGCCTGGCCCACAGTACAAACCTAGGGCCCGGGGTGGAGGCCGTCAGAATTGTCTCTTGTACAATTTCAGGGGAGCTTGTCCACTGTCTAAGCCCAGCCCTGTATGGCTGGAAAGCCACATATGACCCTCATGCATGAAATCCCTGCAGAGAGGATGAAGAACAGAAGCAGCAAGGCTCTTAGGATAAAGAGAAGGAGGCACCATCCGTGCCCAATATCTGTGGGCACAGAGGTACTCATGGGGATACAGAGACAGCTGTGCTGGTGGGCAGAGGTTGCCTCTCCCCTCAGGTTGGCTAACCCCTGGCATGGAGCTGACAGGGCCCCAGGCCTTCATCTGCTGAGGCCTGAGGCTGGGAATGCAAGACCAACAGCTCTGACATTTGTGGGCTGTCTTGCACCCCAGTCAAATCTACATGCCACCCTCCACGGCGCCTGGGCATGGCCAAGAAATACAGGGTCCTAAGAAAAGGGCCTGGGCCAATGGCACTCAGAGAAGTAGTGGAAGGGGGACCCGAAACCCCGGCTCTCTGGCCCCTATTCTGTGCCCTTTATGCCCGTCTCACTGCCCTGGGCACCTGGTTCTACCCCATGCCCCAATGTGGGGTCTCCGGTGCCCACAGCCCTGAGGCTTGGTGGGATATCACACAAGGAAGGACCTGGAATCTCTCTGTTCAAACTCAGGCCAGAAATCATGAAAGCACAGCAAACTCCAAGGGGAGACCCCCAAAGCCATCTGATCCTCAGACTGACCAGAAGTCACCATCAGTAATAATCACAGGCGGCGTTTGCTGTGTGCTCTGTGTGCTAGCCGCTATGCCAAGGGCCTTTTGCAACTGAACTTTGACATAGGAACTCCTCACACTCCTGCCTTACAGACAAGGAAACTGAGGCTTACGGCTGGTGCATGACAGAGCAAGGTTTTAAACACGGAGCTGCCCTCACAGACAGCCGGCCGTTCCCTGCTTTACTCTCGGTAGCATTTCAGACACGTGCATTGTTTGCACACTTCTACCAACACGGCCTCACGACTTTCCATTTCGAGACGGTTTTCCCACATACTACAAATGCGCAGTGTCCAGCCAGCTCATGCACCCCTTCCCTGAACAGCGCCCTGAACTTGCTCGTTTGTACCGCATGGCCCCACCCCTGCCCACAGCTCACTGGAGCAGGGTGGACAGCTGCCCTGGGGCTCCCCTACCAGATTCCCCCTCCAGAGATCTAGCACCTGCTGCCTGAGGGCTGGCTGCTACCTGCTGTCACTCACTATCTCTGGGGTTTCCTGGGTGTTCCTTCTGCCTACCTGCGTCACCAGTCCTCACACCAAATCCCCTCTGTTAGCTACCTATGGTGTCTGTCTCAGCAGAACAGGAATTGTGGCGACCTTGGCCACCTTCCCTCTTGTACAGAGGAGCCCAGAAAGTCAGGATGCAGAGCGAGAGAGGGCAATAAAAGCCAAAAAGAGGCAGAAGGCAGGGGCCAGGCAGTCTCAGAGAAGACAGAGTGTTGCTGCCTTATTTAAGTGACACTTGGCTTGGGGAACAGGGCCGCCAAAATCCCAACATTGCCTCCTGCTCTTGGCATCCAAAATCCACCCACAGCTTAATTCCCTTTCTTGCTTGAGTTACCTCCAGAGAGTGATGCCTGAGCCACGTTCTGAGTTGGTGCCCACTGCCAAGTCTTGGGGCTACCTGAAGCAATGAGAACCCCTCCACCCAAAATTCTTAAAACACTCGAATTCAACTGTCCCTGCATTTCTTCTGCAATCCATCCAAGTCTTCTCCTGGTTAAATAGACCAGGAGAGACTCCTGGAAGCCCGTCGAGGTCAGACTGGATCCCCACTGTCTGGGTTTTCGGGAGTGGGGTGAGTGCGGGTGGGTGTGTATGTGGGTAGGGGTACAGGTCTATGGACAAACATGAGTCTCTCCTATTTCTTTCTTCTTTTCATGCTTTCAGTTATATTTTGTTTTGTGAAATTGAAAACCTTAAGCCATAATAAAATGAGAGAAAACTTTTTTTTTTTCATTATTAGATCAGGGCAGTTAATGGTGAGTTTCTTGGTAATATCCTTCCTCCATCCTATGGCTTTGATTTTATCACTGGGTGACTTTAACTCTGTGACTGGTTGTCGCTGCTACTGCTGTCTTCTGAGATAGATCTGCTGCTTACTGCTCCCGCTTTGCTCCAAAAATCTTTTCATTTCATTCCATTTAAGAGTAACAATAGCAATTAAGATGAGCACAGGTAAAAAATGTAGAAACTGATCAAAAGACCATTGTTTTTAGGAGCAGCGTGTCGTTTTGGAAACAAGTGTACCCTTTTTTCTACCATAAGCCAAAATGCATGATCGATGGTTCCTCCCGGTGATAATACTGTTGGCTCACAATCTGAAGGAGCATAACCAGGATCACATGGACAGTGGAAAAGTTCATTGCAAACCCCACTCTCTCTACCACTTGTGTTACATCTCGTTACAGTTATGTCACTAAGATATTTGCATCCTCGGAATCTACATACCCTGTGCTGACCACATGCAGTTATAACTTCTGCATAGGTCCCCCATTGTTTTGAACCATTTCCTGCATGTGCAGACAAACACACACGACCTCCATGGTAAGTGTATTGTATATCAACATCTGTCATTGGTTCTGAATGTGTCCAGTGACAATCTTTCCAGAAAGGATATGATAAAAATGACAGCAGGAACCACAGTTTCCAAATTTGTTATTCAGAAAATTCACTTCTTCTGTACACAGAAGACAAACAGGCCTAGAAAATCTTTCAAATAACTGCACACTGCCGATCTCCATCTCTGCACACTCCTTCAAAGCAATAGCTAGCCTTATTATTGCAGTATTCTAAATCAGCAGCTTTCTCATCAGGTACATGAAACTCAGATGTTCCATTGCAAAAAGAAAAAAAGTCTCCCCTATTTCTTCCCCCTACTCCCACCTGCAGCCACTGACAGCTACTGCTCTGTTTTCTATACTGTAATATTTTTTGCCTTTTTCCAGAATGTCATGTGAATAAAACCATACAGCAAGGAACCTTCTGAGTCTGGGTTTTGTCATGTGGCATTTGAGATGCATCCATGGAGCCAGGGACAGTGGCTCACGCCTGTAATCTCAACGCTCTGGGAAGCCAAGGCAGGAGGATTGCTGGAGCCCAGGAGTTTGAGACCAGCCTGGGCAACATAGCAAGACCCCGTCTCTAAAAATAAAAGTTAAAATTTAAAAATTAGCTCGGTGTGGTGGTGTGCAGCTACAGTCCCAGCTACTCAGGAAGCTGCAGAAGATGACATGAGCCCGGGAGGTGGAGGCTGCAGTGAGCCATGATCACACTCCTGCAGTTCTGGGCAACATAGCCAGGCCTGGTCTCTTTAAAAAAAAAAAAAAAAAGATTCATTCACATTGTTGCATGTATCTGCAGTTGCCTCTTTCTGCTGAGAATGTACCACATGACCCATACAAATGTACCCACATGACTCCATCTGCTAGCCATTCTCCAATAAGGGACAACTAGGGGCCTCCGGTTTGGGCCATGACAAATAAGGCTGCCATCATCATTCATGTAGAGTGAGTTTTGGTGCAACAAACACTCCAGTGCCCGAGAAACCCTCCTCTCAAAAACCAGAAAATTGCTATTCCTTTTTCTTGAGTAAACAGTAAGACTGGGATTGCTGAGTCTTATGGTAAATGAAGATTTAACTTGATGAGAAACTGACAAGCTATTTTTTTTTGAGATGGAGTCTCACTCTGTTGCCCAAGCTGCAGTGCAGTGGCATGATCTCAGCTCACTGCAACCTCCGCCTCCCTGGTTCAAGCAATTCTCCTGCCTCAGCCTCCTGAGAAGCTGGGACTATAGGTGTGTGCCACCATGCCGGCTAATTTTTGTATTTTTTAGTAGAAATGGGGTTTCACATATTGGACAGGCTGGTCTCAAACTCCTGATCTCATGATCCGCCAGCCTTGGCCTCCAAAAGTGCTGAGATTACAAATGTGAGCCACTGAGTCTGGCCGAAACTGACAAACTATTTTGTCATGTGGCCATACCGTCTTGCACTGCCACCAGCAATGTTTGAGACTTCTCATCCCACCCTCACCAACTCTCAGCATTGTAAGTTTTTCATTTTTGTGGGTGGCATCAGGCTGTGGTTTTCACTTGTCCTTCCCTAGTGACTAATGATGGTCACTTTTCTTTGTTGAGACATCTGCCAAAAGATTTTTGCTCATTTTTAGTTGTTCTGTGTCCCCTCTCATTATGGAGTTTTGAGGGTTCTTTATATATTCTGGATACAAGTGCTTTATTTGATATGTGATTTGCAGATACTTCCTCCCAATCTGGTGACTTTTCATTCTCTTAACCATGCTTTTGCTCTTTCAAAAGTAAACCCCTTACATTTTGATTCCAGGTGTAAATCAGGTAATATTTGTCCCCTGCTTGGTCCCCTGCTTGCTTCTCATCACGATGGAGATAAAATCCAAAGTCCTTCACTGTCTGGCAAGCCTTGCGGTAATCTGGGCTCCATCACCTTTGTCCCAACTCACTGTCCTTCTGCTGCACTCTGCCTTCTGTCATCGTAGCCCCAGCGGCCACAGGGCCTTTGCACTCATGGCTCTATTCCATACAATCCTGCCTTGTGCCATTAGGCCTCAGCTTGCACGCCACCTCCTCAGGGAGGCCTGCCTTGACCACACTCACCAAGGAGTGTCCGACTCCAATCCCCAGCAAGCTCTAACCTATTACCTGGTTTTATTATTTTTCATGTCATTGACTCTTATAGGAAAGAGCCCATCAATCTCCTGGAATGCAGGCACCATGGGTTTTCTTCATCTTTCACCACTGTCTTCTCAGGTGCTAGAAACAGGGCCTGGCACATCACGGGCCCCCACGTATGTGCTTCAAACAAATGGACGGCAAAGCTAGTTCCCTCTCATGTTCCTAATCCTTCCATTGTGAATTGGCAACAGTTTGTCCAAACTCCTTTGAATTAATCTGTCTTTTGGGCAAAACCCATCCGAACTTGGAATCAAAGAGGACTCACACCTCCCTCATACTGGCAACTGTGCTCCTGTTAATGCATTCTAAAAAAGCATTACTTTCTGAGAGAGACATGTCAGGGTTGACAGAGACCAAGCCTGCCGTGGTTCAATCCTATGTCCAATCCTGCAGCAGCACTTTCTGTTTCTGCAGTGAGCTCAATCCTAAGCCTCGCATCTTCTCAGGACCTCTCAGCCCACAGTCCCTTGAGCCTGCAAATACCAGGTTCCGTACATGACCTCAAATTACACATGGCCATAAGAAACCAGCAAAGGCAGAACTCTAGCTGGCCTTGCCTCTCACTGGCACCCACACCCCCAGCTCATCCCAAGAAACAGTTGCCTGTTGCACCCAGCCAGGGCCTTCCAGCCCCAGCCTCCATGTAGGGAAATGAGCACTCTAATGCCTGAAAAACCCTCCTCTCAAAAACCAGAAAATTGCTATTCAAGTTACTTAACAAAAACCATTATTTGCATAGATTTGGTGTTGCAACAACACTTCCACATTTAAATGGTCTATAATTAAAATCATTAATTGCAGAAAATAGTGACTCGTTAAGGCTGTAATTTAGCAGTCTCTCAGTATTTGAGGATCTGACGTAAAGGTTAACGGGATGACCCAGGAAACCACCACCTTGCATGAACCATTCTGGGGTCTAGTGTGGCCCACAGCTCAAGATAGGTGGGATGGAAGCAAGATCCACTTTGAAAACAGCAGCGTCCCTCCACCTCTAAGCTCACAAGCTAGGCCCCCCACCCAGTGACACTGCCAAAGATCAAAACAGTCAGGACAGGAAACATTCTCTGGGAATAATCTTAAGGCCAACAGAGAAGAGACCTCTTGGCATTTGAGACAATGCAGGGGAGCCCCACAGGAGCTGAGCAAGTCCAAAGTGTAAGTAAATAGTAGTTTATATGCACTAATGGGTTTAAAAGACGCCTGTCCTGTTGGGCTATAAAAAGCTTCCTGTCAGGGGACCCGGGCCTATTTTGGTAGCTGGGCCACGCAGGTAAGGCAGGTAGGATAAGGAGGCGGCAGGGACTGCACTTGGGAAAGGGCACGCAGCCAGCACATGGGCAGGGAGGTTTCCTGGATGGCACCAATGCCTAGCTGTCCCCTCACACATCCTAAGCACAGAGACATCAGCTCAGTTTGCAGATCGATGGGGAGGCAGCAGCGGTATGGTCAGGTCACGTGCTCAGTGGTGGCCTTTTGGAAGTGGAACCCCCTCTCTGGCCCGGGACTGTGTAATTGGTTTCATAACTCTGTCCCACGTTGTGACAATGGGATAAAGGCCTCATGCACAATACACACATTTATGAGCACCCTAAGAAACAGGCTTTCCTGAACTCAGCCTGCCCAGCCCTGGCATGGCGCCAGCCTATAGGAACAGGACTTGACCATTGAATGGTGGCTCCCCCTGGCCCCCACACCCTCCATGGGCCTGTTTGCCTGTCCTCCAGGCAACCGCCACCACCAGACAGGCGGGCCCAGGCCTAGCAGTGTGGGTGGGCTGCATCACAGTAAGAAGGGGTCCTTTACAACAGGCCACAGCTGTGTCCCTCTAACCCCAGAGGGACAGGCAACACTGTGGCCATTCAAGTGACTCTGCATGGGGTGAGTGGCCCCAGCCTTGTAACCTGGGTGGGGGGGAGATTGCTGCGTGCAGGTGCAATACTGACATGGGGATGAGGGGGGCACGGCTGGGTGGGAGGTCCACCCTGGAGGGACAAACTGGTGTGTGTGAGACCTTAGGGCTCCCCTCTCCTTCCAGGAAGAAAGTGGTATTCCCTGCCTCACCCCCTTTGAGGTTGGGCATGTCCAGGGGACTTGCTCTAATCAATACAATGTGAGAGAAGGTGGCATGCATCATTTCTGAGGGGAAGCTTGAAGAGCTGGTGCAGAAGTCACCACTGTCCTATTCTCCCTTCCTCAGAGACTATGGAAACACGGATGGGCATGGACCCTCCGTGGGCCCAGGTCACTGAGTGAATATCATGAACAGAGTCCCTTCCCATCACTTGCTTGGATATATCACATGGGCAACAAATAAACCTGTTGAGGACACAGAGACCTAGAGGATGTTTCTTATTGCAGCCTAACCTACCCATATCCTTCCTGAGAGACCCATTCCTTACTGCGTGGCATTTCGGCATGTCCGAAATGTGTGTGTGTGTGATCTATCTGTGGACATGAGTGTGGTCCTTCTTTTGGGTGCAGTGTTGAGCTGCATGTGTGCGGTATTCCTCAGTGTGGATACAGTGTTAGTTACTCTTTGTAAATGACATCTCTGGGCATATGCATGTGTGATGGAGCTGTGTGCACACACCTTCCCCTTGTGTGTGTGATGCTATGGTCCAGGTCCAGTGAACGTGAGATTTTTCTGTGTATGTGAGTAGTATTTCTGGTGGGCATGTGATCTCTCCAGCATTGTAAGAATTTTCTGCAAAAACCAGTGGGAGAGAAAGCAGTTTCACCTGGGCACAGATCTTGTTCCTTGGAAAAACCAGTAACAGGTGAGAAGGGGCCCCATGGGATTCCAAGGGAGGTGGCTGCAAATGCCGAGGAAGATCGCCACAGCAGCTTCCTTTCCCAAGGGTCCTCGCAGCTAGCACAGGCTGGGGCTGAGGATGCATGGAGGCTGGCTGAGGCCCCTGTCCCGTGCCTGAGGGCCACATCAGTCTCAGGGCCTCTGGTGACTGCCTCCAAGTTGGAGCAATCAAGCACCCACTACTTTTACTTTTCTGGCATTTCTGGGCAGAGCTGGAGGCCCCAAGGCCTCAGACCTAACTCCTATCTCTACACAGGCCCAGGACCCAGCCCCAAAGACATTATGGGCTCCTAGCCACAGAACCCCAGCTCAGTCAAATATCATTTACAATATAGGTAGGGAAATGGAATCCCCACGAGCAGACAGGATGTGCCATGAAACACCCCAAATGTAAGCTTCTGATACCTGCTCTAGGCTCAGCCGGTGGCAGTTGGTTCTTTTGAGAACGTTGGGCTGGCAGAGGCTAGCAGGCTGGCACTCCATGCCTGCCAGTCAGGAAGTCAGCCTCTGGTTACAGACACATGAGCATAAGACCCTACCAGCTTCCTTAACCCTGAGACCCTCGGTGCTGACGGGGTAGCTGAGGAGCATCAGGCAGCGTGCAGCGGACGTGGGCACCCACCTGCAGCTCGGTCTGGAAGAAGAACTTCTGTGGGCACTGCGAGCAGTCGTAGATCTTGTCCTCCTGCCCATGCACGGCAAAGATGTGCTGCTGCAACTTGTTGGCCTGGACGAAGACTAGACACAGACACAGCCATCAGGGGTCAAGCTCGGGACACCAGCCCAGCCTCCTGCGGCAGCTGCCCCCACAACACTCCAAGGCAGGAATCACTGTGGCGCGGGCACTCAGCCAGACGGTGGGCTATTGGGAGCATTCTTAGTGCCTACTAGAGAAGGCTTGAGTTAGATGAGCACAGCTCCAGTACTTAGCGGCTGTGCAACCTTGGGTAAGTCACTTAACCTCTCTGGGCTTCATCTCATCATTCAAAAAATGAAGATTATACTATGTCCCTGGCTAGGTGGCTGGGAAGATCAAATGGGTTAATACTGATAAAGTGCTTAAAAGATGGCCTGTCACAGACAAATGAATGCTGTCCTCCTTGTCCCCATCATCAACAGCCAGACACCTCTGGGGTGAGCTCCTGAACTCCTTCCAGGCCTGTGAGGCAGGTGCTATTATCCCCATTTTAAACAAGAGAAAACTGAGGTGCCAGCAATGTTAAATGGCTTGTCCAAGGTCCCACCACTAGCAAGTGGCAGGGCCTAGACTCAAATTAAACAAGCTCGGCACAGGGTCTTTTACAGGAAGTTGCTCAACCAGCACCCATTCCTATTTTTATGGTTGTCAGCATCCTCGGGCCCCCACACAGAGGCCCGCATATCCTAGGTCGGCAGACAGGCAGCTGGGACCCTCAGTACCAGCCTCGGAGTGTGACAGTGACAGATGGTGGGGGCTCCTGAGATGAGAGGGAAGAAGGCATCAGGGTGCTCAGGGACTTGGGGGAGCCCCAGGGGTGTGTGTGTTTGGGGGATCTGCCCCACACTGGACCCCCCTGGGCCTGGCATGGAGCAGGTCTAGCCCTGGCTTCCCAGTGGCAGGAGTCCCGAGGTGGCCCCGGCCCTGGGCGCACACAGGAGGTGGCCCAGAGCAGCTGTGTGTCTGGGAGGTGAGCACTTCAGAGATACCCTCCCGCCAGGCGTCCTCCCCAGGGTGGGCTTCCTGCCGTGGCAGACAGCAGATGTCGGGGGAGGCAGGGAAGGCCAGGTTCTCCCACGCACACCGGCTGCCATCTGGGCAGCAGGAGGGGGCCAGCAGAGCCCCTGAGACTTGCCTCGGGCTGGGACAGCCATTCGCCTGGGCTGGCAGCCAGTCTGCGGGCTGGGGACTTGGCCGGCAGAGCTGCCCTTGACCCCTGCATCCTGGAGCGCGGATGGGAGCTAGGTAGGCCAGGGAAGAGGGGGAAACGGGAATGTGTGAATTCCACATAATGCTGAATAGAGCTTAAGGCTCAGGAGACAAACACAGGGCCTGGAAAGGGCAAACTGCCGCAGAGGCTGAGGCTGGCTTGGACAAAGCACTTCCAGCCTCTGCCCAGAGGGTGAGGAGAGGGTGCCACCCAGCCTGCCGATGAGGAGAGGCCAGAGAGCATTGAAAGAGGGCGTGTGTCAGCTCTGCACCAAGGGACGTGGGGCAAGCGGCTTGTTAATCCCTCAGGGAATCCCCCACGGAGTCCTGGACTATACCAGGCCCGCCAAGGAAAAAGAAAGGAACACACACTCGGATCCTGCAATGATAAGGCAGAGCTCTTGTATCCCACCTCTATCCCACGAGGGGCACACGCTGGGTACCTTACCTGTGAAGCACACGGGGCATTTGAAGGTGCCGCCCATGCCCTCAAAGCTGTGCTCGATGAGGTGACAGAGAAGCTTGGCCGGGGAGTCGAACATCTGGTTGCACAGCTTACACTCATGGTTGATGCCTTCCTCTGCAAGAAAAACCCATGACCAGTCAGTGACCAGCATGCCATGTCCCCCAGACAGGCGCCCACAAGGCCCCCCATACACCCCAGGGCCAACTCCCCTCCAATCCCCAGCAATGAGGCTGGTGACGGGACCACAGACACCAAGACTCATCCTGGCTCTGTATGGCCTTGCCCCTAGAGATTTCCAGACCCCAGAGGGCCAGCTCCAAATATCTGGCCCTTGGAGGTGCCATTTGCTGTGATTTCTCCTGCTGGTCAAGCAGCCAGGTGTGTGGGCCACGGTCAACAGCTTGATTCCCAAGACTGTGTCACTGTGTAGAGGCACCCAGGATAGGGTACCGGATGGAGAAACGAGTCCAACCAGGATTTTTAAAATTCCAATCAAATATTTATTGAGCATGTACTATGTGCCAGGAAATTTGCTCTAAGGATTTTTTAGGCAACTAAACAAATGATGTCTCTCGCCCAGTTCTGGTGGTGGGGTAGACAGATGATAAATAAAATCATCAGCACACAATGCAGCATCAGGAGGTGATGTCAGTATGTGGCTAGGAGAGGGGTGGCGACAGGGCCCTGAGGTGGGTCCATGCTGTGTTGAGCAGGCTTGAAGCCCAGCATGAGAACAGAGTGCCTGAGCTCAGAGGTCCAGGAGTGAGGTCAGAGAGGCCACAGGGATGCACAAGAAGGGCCCTGTCAGCCTCTAGAGGACTTTAGGATTGTACTTCGAGAGTGACAGGCAGCATGGAAGATACTTCACCAAACGCTCTTTTTATTTGCTTTTCTTTTAAACAAATGATCTATACAGTGGATGACAGACAACGGGCAAATTCGCCATCCTGCTTCAGACCAGAACACAGCTCCTCCATCTCCCCTTGTGGGAGCCGCTAAGACCCCAAGCCTTCACCCAAAGGTGCCAGGGGACACACAACACAGTGCCTGAGCACCAGCCTTGACAGAGTCGAGGAGGCTCCAAGCTCTGGTGCCCTCGTCTAGAATCAAGCAGCACCGGGTTCAAATTCTAGTTCCTTGGCCCCACGTAGCATGCCGTGGGCACCAGCTCATGTGCAGTAAGATGGGGACTGCCTATCCTCCCTGCCTCCCAGGCTGCAGGAGGACAGAGGGGCCCAGGGGTCAGTGGTGGGGGTGAGGAATCCCCTGGTTTCAGCCTCACATCACCCTGGGGCTGGAATCCAGCCCTGCCGCTTACTGGGTGATCTTGCTAAGTCACACAACCTCTCTGGACTTCGGCTTTCTCTGTCTGAAACACTCTATAACTGCTTTCCTCTGACAGTTGCTATGAGAATTAAATGAGCTAATACACACACAGGGGTCTCAAACAGACCCTGGCATACAGCAAGTGTTCAATAAGTGTTTACTGCCAGGCATGTCAGTGTTGGTGAGAGTATTATCTGGGACAGCCAAGGACATAGGTTCCCCTTTGGGTTTCCCTAGGGAACCAGCCTCACTGAAGGTGCCAGGTGCTCTGATTTGCCCTTAAAGGCAAGAATTAGGTAGTGGAGGGGTTCTGCCGGTGGCAAGTCACAAACACAGATGGGCTGAGGCTCCTGGTGAGTCCCTGGGTCCCCAGGCCCTGGCAGGGGCTGGCAGAGACAGCAGGCATTCCCCCTGGCCCAGCCATCCCCCACACCCCCAGGTACCCCTCTGCAGAAGCGCACACACACACGTGCGCGCACAGGTGGGCCTGCCCCACATAGCCCACTGGCTGGAATCTACCGGGTGTTTGTCATGCCCCTGGAGCCCTGGCAACTAGGCCACATGCACCTGACAGAGACTGAAACAGCTCTTCCATTTATACTAGCGGAAAAGGAATTCATTGACAAGTTGTGGGACACAGGGCGGGCTCAGCACACTCGCCCCACAGGCCCCACACACGTCCTCCGCCTCCCTTGGGGAGACTTTCATCATAATTAGAGATGGCCTCCAGTGTGTGAGGGCTGCCTTGCAAGACCCTCCCAATGCATCCCCTGCTCCCTGCACAAATATTGCCCAGTGCCTGGCACAGGGTGTAGGTTCAAGTAATGAAAGAGACACCACCCTTACATGTGACCTTATTAGAATGAGGATGCCCCTTGGACATTAAGGAGGGAGGGGGTATGTGAAGTTGACAACTGTGCAGTTTTCTGTAATAATAGTTTGTAACATATTTGAATCCCAGAAATAACCCAGCTTGCTTGGAAAACTGCATTTCTGGGAAAAAGAAATGGGTTCAGAGAATGAGACCATTTGCTCAAGTGACACAACGGTGGGGGGGTGGTGCAGAAGCGGGAACAAAACCGTCCCTGTATGCATGTATCCCCCCATCGTACACCACCTTCAGGCACCTTGCCCTGACTATTCCAAGTCATGTGCACGCACAGACATGACTACCCCGCCACTGGGCACAATAACCCTTGATTCATGAAACCATGTGAGTCTTTCTTTCTGACCATGTCAATTAGGTGATGGGCATGGACGATGTCTTCTCCTCCTGTGGCCCCCAAAGCATCAGGCCCTCCCTGGGCTCCTGTGCTGGAGGGGCTCGGAAACACTCACAGAGGAGATACGCCCCCAGGCTGGGCCCTCTTTCCTGCCCAGCTAGAGGTCCTGGGGGCTGAGATGGCAAAGACGATTTACTGCTCTCCGCCGAGCGGGGCCCTTTAACCACTTGGCTGTGAATGGCGACGTGCCCATCTGATACACAAACACCGAGAGGACAAAGAAGCTTCCTGCAACTTATAAATCAGAGAAATCACGTCTGACAGTCACTTTCCGTTCTCCGAGTGCCGAGCAATACATCAGCCGGTCCCCCCTGATTCATAGCCGCAGCTACACCCAGCGCCCACGTTCATAAATATGTGCACAGTCAGGCAGTCCCAGAGCTGCAAGCCGTCCAGGGCCCAAACAAGCAGATCACAGCCCCAAACCAGTGTCAAAGTGAGGTTCCGGGCTAATTAGATCAAGAGCCCAGCAGACCACTGTGTGTCTCGGGACCCTTTTCTCTCTCTCCCCACAGTGTTTTAAGAGTCAAACCTGGGGAAAGAGGGGAGGAGAAATAAAACAAGCAAAAAGTAAAAGTGAAGGGAGGGCGTGGAATAAAGCCTGAGGGGTTCCCGCAGAGCTGGGACTCTCTCCCACTCAAGGCAAGACCTTTTGATTTGCAAATCTTTCTGAAGACAGGCCTTCTCCCCCACTGGAGGGGTTCAAGGTACTCCCTTGGGTGTCCATTACGTGTACCTCTGCCTATGAACCCATCCAGGAAAACAGGGGGAGGGCCGGGAGGTGGAGAGGGCGGGGAGGGGCTGCCCTAGTTAGCGTGACAAACACTCCTTTGCGAGCCAGTGACCCAATGCAAGCCAGCCCATGGATATTGATAGAATTGGCTAGCACCATCACTCTCACCCCGCAGGTGCTGACAGCCTCTCATTCCATCCCAAGATGCAGGGTCCACAGACAGCGGCACCCTCCGAGAATCGCTTCCCTGAATTATATAAGATGGCTTGGTGCTTGGCCGACACCTTGGAGAAGAATGACAAAGCTGCCTGGGAGCCCGCAGGCCCCTCCATCCCGGCGTGGGGACTGGAGGATTCTGTGAGTTAAGACGCACGATCATTCGCCTTCCTTTTCAGTGCCTTTTTTTTTTTTATAGCACATGACAGGCATCCATAAGAGCAACCCACACAACTCAAGTGAATTATGCAGCCCCGCTCATTTGTAAAGTGAAATGCAGATTTCACCTGCTGAAATTCAGATCTTGCCTCCTGTTCCCCATCAGTCGAGGCTGGTATGAGGAAATCTATTGATTTATTATAATTTTAAAAAATAAAAATAAATAAAAACCCAAACTGCCAAACAAACAACCCGGCAAGCACGAAAATCCCAAAGTCCCCGTCTCTCCTTTTTCCCTCCTCTGCTCAGGAATAATAAGTGTTAATTTTACACTTCATTTCTCAAAAAAATAATAGGATGTGCTTTTGCTTAAAACCAAGTCAGCCTGCTGGAACCTTTCAGGCTGAAACTGTGTCAGCCCAAAAGAGGAGCAGAGGGCTTTGTGGAAGAGCATCGTGCCGAGATGATAGCTCTCTGTAATGTCCCTGGTCCCGACTTTTGTCTCCAAAAGCATTTGATCCCTGGCAGACACATACTTATTTCCATATGGGTCTTGGGGGAAGCCGGGAGGAGAGAGAGCTGATTATCAGAATCCTGAAGGTGAAGCTCAGGTGGGCCCCACTGATGTCAAAGGCAGGCCTGGGCACACATTCGGAGGCCATAATTTGCTGCCTGGGAGGGAGAAGCGGCGGGCTGCAGCGGGGTATGGACGGGGCATTGTTCTCAGCCTCTTGTGCACTATGCGTGACCTGCTCCAGCCACAATGGATGGTCCCTGCCTACCCCCTCTCTTAGC
Source organism: Cebus imitator (assembly GCF_001604975.1). Classification (NCBI taxonomy): domain Eukaryota; kingdom Metazoa; phylum Chordata; class Mammalia; order Primates; family Cebidae; genus Cebus; species Cebus imitator. Next base: position 6,261,968 of record NW_016107378.1, on the reverse strand, counting down.
AGGAACCCCCCTTGGGAAAGCTGACCCCAGAGTGGCATCATTAATGCATACACCTGTCTAAGAAAGGACCAACTGCTACCTGGTGTTGACAAGGGGCATGAGTAGCCACCTACAACCAGGACGTGGCAACGAAGGACACAAAAGCTAGAGCCGGGTTGGGTTTGAGCCCTCATTCCACCACTCACCCGCTGTGTAGACTTGAGTAAGTTACTTAGCCTCTCTGAGCTTCTGCTTCTGTCACTAGAAAATAGGCAGCGTCATTACAGGGCTTTTGTACGGCAGTCAAACAGGCTTCTTCGGCCACAGGACATCTGCCCTTGCTGAGAACCCCAGACCATCCCACATGCCTTCCCTCACTTCATTCAGGGGTCTGTCCAAAGGACACCTCCTCAGAAAGGAATTACTCAAGACCCCCAACTAACACAGCACATGCCCGCATCCTTTCCAGCACCTGGCCCACCTTTAATTCCTGGATAGCACTTACTACCACCTGGTACATTACAGAGTTCATTGTCTAATTCATTCTCATTCTCTCCCTCCCTGCCTCCCTCTGGCACACAGCCAGAGTAATATAAGCTCCATGAGGGCTGCTCTGCCCGTTGCTATGTCACCAGTGCCTAACACAGAATCTGGCACCGGGGAGATGGTTGATGAGCAGGAAATAGGCAATTTATGCAAAGCACTTAGCACAGAGCTTGGAGTAGGATGTGGGTGCTGGTAAATGCCATCACTATGCCCCATGGTCACCTCTAATCTCACAGGACTCATGGCTTATAAAACCTCAACTCCAGTAACACTTCCTGGAACCCCACAGAACAACAGCCTGCCCCAAGACCGCAGGCATGGAGGGGCTTCCTCAGCTGACAGAAGAGGAAGGGATGCTTAGAGAGGCAGGGCCACTACCAGGGAGGTGGCAGGGCAGGGCGGGACAGCAGCCCTGCTGTTCCCCATCCCCAGCGGCCCTCTCTGGCTTTAGAAAATTCAAGAAATGGCCACAAGACTTAAAACCTAGGACCCAGCAAGCCACTCCTGCTCCCTGATTGCCCAAAAAATCCGGGTGAGAAGGAAGACAGAGCCGCCCTCTGCGTCTTCATGTTTGAGCCTGGGTGTCCCCTTGCCAGCATCGGGGCTGGGGCTTTCCCTGAGGAAGGGGAGGAGGCAGCCCTACATGTGACAGCATGGGACAGTCCAGGCTGCACCTCCTCTCCACGAGTGTGTCTGCAGGTGGAAGCAAGGCAGGGAATGCACAGGCTGCCTGACCAAGCTGCCGGCCCCAGAAATAAACACCCCAGACTGGCACTCCACAGCAGCAAGGGCTCAGCCTGCAGACAGCGCCTTGTATCAGGTCCAGTCCTGAGGTCCTGGGGCTCAGACACACACTGCAAATGGGCGAGGCACAGGCTCCCTGGAGAAAAGAACCACGGGAGCAGAGGTCCTGGCACTCATCCCGGCAAATGTGGAGGCAAGAGGGTGAGGTGAGGGTGACCCCAGGAGAGGACCCCTCTGACACCATCCCAGTAGATAACTACAAATAGCGTGGAACAGGAGCTAGGAACCTGGGCTGGTGGGAGATTCTGTCCTTTGTTTCCTGTAAGAAACAAAGACCCCTGGGCAGATAGAGGAGGGCAGGTGATAATATTTGGGCAGCCAGATCAGGTTGTTTATCTATTGATCTGTCACTAAATGCCATGAGGAGATGATGAACCAGGCCAGGCTGAGGGGAAGGGGAGAGTGACAATTAGGCTGGGAGTCAACCAGGATCATAGGAGAAATCAAGGTCTGAGGTGCATCCCTCGTCAAAGGCTAGGCAAGAGCTGGGAGCAGGTGAGTGGTGACGGGGGATGACCATGGGAGCCCCCTCACCCCCGGCCCTGGCAGCCCAGGGGGACTCACTTGCCTGCCAAGCAGCCCTGGCAGCACCTAGAAGCTTGAGAGAAATGCAGAGTCTCAGGCCTGCCCCAGAGCTGCAGCATTTTAAAGGTGCTGCCATGTTTGGGGCATCCATTAAGGCTTGAGAACAAGTGAGCTCTATAAAAGGGGCTTAGGGACACTGATCTTATTGGAATCTGCTGTCCTGAAGCTGGGTTTGAAAGCTGTCCCACTGCTTTGACCAATGTAGTATGTGCAAGGATCTCTCAAAAAGGCGGGAAGTTTTCTAGTCACTTTTTGTCCACATTTTGCAAAAGACTGAAAAATCATCAACTAACAATGAAAAATAATTTCCTGCAATTACTACTGGGATGAAAAAGATGCGAGTGTCTTTGAAGAGGCTGCTGGAGACTCTGAAGGTGGGTGGCTAATACTCCCCCAAGCCATCCCCCCATCACCGCTGTCCCCAACCCCCACCACCAGGCTCTGCACCCCCCAGTGCCCTCATCACTCAAGACTGCTCAGCCATGGCTTGAAGGCACGGCCCACCACACTGTCCCCATTTTGGGCTCACATTTTCCTAATTAATGCTGGAGGATGGGCTGTGCCCTTCCTCCTCCCCCTGGGGGCACCTTCCCAGGCCGTTCTGCCCAGGAGGGACCCATCGTAGGGTCCCCAGTGTTTCACAAAGGCTTCTAAATGAGCTCTGGCAGCCTGAACCGGGCCCCACGGGGGATCCAGAGCCTCTTCAAAACAGAGCCCTGACAATTAGGCAGTCTGAGTTTTGAAAGGCTTGGGATTGATGGCGTGGACAGTAAAAACATCACCTGGGGAGCTGGGTGTAGTCCTCCGAGGGTTGCCTGAGGTCAGTTGCCATGACAACGGAGAATGAGCTCAACCTTGTAACTGACCCTTATCTTTTTTTGATCTGTGGGCCACTTGGGGCCAGGGCTTGAAATCAACTGGAAAATAATCCGGTCACATATCAGAAAGAAAACTATTTATACTTATTTACCCAGGTACCCACCAACGTCCCCCTTCAACAATGCTGCCGATGCCGCAATAAACCGACATCGCATGTGCAAACCAACGCTACCCGATAGCAGGAGAAAGAGGGAGACCGAATTCCCCTTCTGGGCAGAATGTCAATTCCACACATGGGCATGTGGGTGTGGGTGGGAAGGGTTACCCCCGCCCCGCAGCCCCGCCCTTCATTGCTGCTGACCACAGCAGACTGGGCTCTCCTGCCTTCCAGCATCAGGTCCAGGCCCACCAAGGGGCAGCCTCTGTGATCTGCCCTCTCGCCTGCTATGCAGACATGTGGTTTCACAGCCTGGCTTGATCACTAGGTTGCCTTCCTTGATTCCAGCATCTGACAAGTCTTCCCTCTGCCAGAGGCTGGACAAGGAGGCCAGGTGGAAGTGCATCACTTTCCACACCTGGGGGTTGCAATGGGGTTCAGGAAAGGAAGGCTGAGAAAGGAGGAGGACAGAGGCCTTCCCTCCTGGTCCCATACTCTGGGAAGCGCTGGCTGGCTCGACCACCCCAGCGTTCACCACAGGGTTTCCATGTCAAGATAGGCCATCTGGCCAAAGCCTGTCTCCGGGACACCGCTCTCCTAAGTTACAAGTACTTTGCTCACTCTCTCCTTCGAAACTCAAATCAGAAGACTCCAGATGGTTCCATTGACCGACTGCTCCCAAGAGCCACATCAGATGGATCTTAGCGAGGGGTCAGTTAAGCTTGAGAATGATTCCGGGTAAACTCCCTGAGAGATTTCCCATCACAGCAAACAGGACAGCTCAGCGGACGGCCCCCCACTCGCCCTTGTTTCATCAAGACGAGATCCTTCAGGGAGTGGGTAAAAACATGGCTGAGAATCAGGCCAGGTGGAGGATGATCCCAGCTGTGCTGCAGACACCCAGGGTGACACTGGGCCAAGCGCTTCCCTCCATGCCTCAGACTCTGACTGCTAAATGGGGAGAAAGTTGTCCACCTCCCCATTTATTTAAGGGCTGTTATGGGAGTAAATGAGAGCCAAGTAAAGAATACAAATCATGATCCCCAGCACAGTGGCTCATGCCTGTAATTCCAGGACTTTGGGAGGCTGAAGCAGGAAGAGCACTTGAGCCCAGGCATTCAAGACCAGCCTGGACAACAGAGCGAGACCCCATCTCTACAGAAAAGTAAAAAAAAATTGACCAGGCGTGGTGGTAGGTGGTAGACTGAGGCAGGAAGACATCTTCAGCCCAGGACTTTGAGGTTACACTGAGCTATGATTGAACAACTGCACCCCAGCCTGGGTGACAGAGGGAGACTCTGTCTCTTAACAAAACCACAAAATTTTAAAAATTAAAAAAAAAAATTTAAAGAATACAGATCGTAATACTACCACCGAAAGTACTACTGTCACTGCTATTGTTACTTCTTTTTTGGAGGGGGGCCGAGTTTCACTCTTGTCACCCAGGCTGTAGTGCCATGGCATGATCTCAGCTCACTGCAACCTCTGCCTCCTGGATTCAAGCGATTCTCCTGCCTCAGCCTCCCGAATAGCTGGGACTATAGGCATGCGCCACCACATATGGCTAATTTTGTATTTTTAGTAGAGACAGGGTTTCATCATGTTGGTCAGGCTGGTCTTGAACTCCTGACCTGTGATCTGCCCACCTCGGCTTTCCAAAGTGCTGGGATTACAGGCAATGAGCCACTGCGCCCAACCTGCTGTTGCTACTTCTGACATGATTCTACCTGAAACTCCACCAGGCTTGTATGTGCCCAGGCCAGGTGACATGGCACATACAATCCCGCCGTGGGGGCCATCAAGGCAATGGAACCCTGCTCCTCTTTCAGGGCATATGGCCAACCATGCACATGGCCCCACCCCGAGTAAATGCTTAAAGACCCTCAGCACCTGGGACATTGCACGCCCTCTCATTGCACATCCTCTCATTGCACGTGCTATGCTATTTCCATCTTCAAAATGCTTCAGTGTCAGCTTTCTTCATCCCCATCCTCCTCTACCTCCACACCACTCCCATATTTGCGATGGCAAAACTCATGTCCATATTTCAAGCCCTTTTGTTCCCTTGGGGCTCACTGCAGCTGCCTACTTCGGGCCACATGAGTTGACTTTGCCTCCCCTCTGATGCTCCTGGACCCAAGTTTCCTATTTCTTTATAGTTCTTCTTGCTTCTCTCTCTTGAAACTCCCATTTTCATGAAGGTCAGAGCAGGGCCTGACTGAGACAAGGGTGTCATCGGCTACATACATTCCCCAACCCCTCGGCCCTTGGCCAGTCCTTCCCCATAGCTGGACCCGTGCAGAAATCTCCCTAACCTCAAAGACCTTGGTGCCCAAAAACTGCAAACAGAAGGGCCCAGCCTGGACAGGATTACCAGTGGAGGCTCCTTCCAGCTCTGAGAGCTGATCCCACATGGCCAGAGAGCCAACCCTGAGTTGCAAGCGGGAAGTGGGTGTATCCGCAGCATCATAGGAAGTTAGCAAGCAGGGCCCTCTGAATGGTGACGTTCTGTTTAACCATCATTTGAAACTCACTGTGTTAGAATACAGGTAAGGTGAGGGCAGGGGCTCTCCCTGTCTTATTCAGTACTGTAATCCCAGAACCTACAACAGTGTTGGGCACATAGCAAGTGATTAACAAATATTTATTGAGCTTGGAATGTGAGTTTCAAATGATGGTTAAACAGAACGTCACCATTCAGAGGGCCCTGCTTGCTAACTTCCCATGATGCTGCGGACACACCCACCTCCCGCTCTCTGAGGGATCAGCAATCGTGACTGGTGGTCTTTAGTGAAAGAAAAGACAGGTCCCAGACACAATACCAGGAAACAGGAGGTAACTATCTCGGCTGCTTAACAGAAAGAAAATAAATGTCTGCATGGTCAAATAAACCACACACAAGAGAACACGCGGGCCTTCGCTGAGAACCCAGGAGGGAGAACTCTTGGAGTTCTACACAACTCGGAACTTCTCTGCCTGCACATGTCCAGAAGGCATTCCACAGCCCTCTGCACATATCCCCTTTTACCTGCAAAGAACTGAAGATCCATCGCCTCAGAAAATGAAGATTCCGCGATATCCCCTGGGGATCCACTAGGTAAAAGCAAGTAGCTTATTCTTTCTTAACACATTAAACACCTACTGATGTAGATCACCGATCTTCAGATTAAAGTTTTTCACAAGGCGATTGCCTAAAAATCCATCATGTTAATAATCCTCAGATTAATGGCCTCTAATAATACACAATTAACATGACAGGCAGGTTGTAGAGCCCTTACTGTCACCGACCCTGCCAGGGACACATGAATTACCCTTGCTTCTACTACAAGAGTTTTCTCTAAAACCAACATCATTTTTTGTCCTAAGATGATCATTTTTTAAAATGAGCAACAGCAATGTGTCAAAAAGCCTGACAGTTAACCACGTGCACCCACACAACACACACACACACACACACACACACACACACACAGTGCAAGAAAGCAACATTTTTCAAAAGTTCCCCATCCAGGTAAATACAAACAGAACTTCCCCTGCAGTTACTAATACTCAAAGCAAAACAACCCAGAGTTCAGCTTGGAAACTGGAGTTCACCGCTTTCTTGAAGTCACCTTGACCCAGTTAACTGGACACTGAGCCGTCTCCACCCTCCAGCTGAAAAAATAAACAATGAGGCTAGAAAATAATGACTGACTTCTATTGAAAAGCTTTTAAAAGTATGTGTCTGCTAGATCCACACTGTCAATCTAGTAGTTCCTGGCCACTTGTGGCCCTTTAGTTTCTCGGTTTTTTTTGTTTTTTTTTTTGAGACAGGGTCTCACTCTGTTGCCCAGCCTGGAGTGCCACGGTGCGATCACAGCTCACCGCAGCCTGATTCCTGGGCTCAAGAGAACTTCCCGCCTTAGCCTCCTGAGCAGCTGAGACTACAAGAGTGCAGTGCCACACCTGGCTAGTGTTTTTAGTAGAGAGAGGATCCTGCTATCTTGCCCAGACTGAGTCTCATACTCCTGGCCCCAAAACCCAAAGTGCTGAGATTACAGGTATGAGCCACTGTGCCCAGCCTGTGGCTATTTAAATTTCAGTTGAATATATTTAAACTTTCAGCTCCTTAGTTGCAGTAGCTAATGTGGCTAGTGGCTGCCACTCTGGGTAGTACAGAATATTTCCATTGTTGTAGAAAGTTCATTTGGAAAGCACTGTGTTAGAATACAGGCAAGGTGAGGGCAGGGGCTCTCCCTGTCTTATTCAGTACTATAATCCCAGAGCCTACAACAGTGTTGGGCACATAGCAAGTGATTAACAAATATTTATTGAGCTCTGGAATGTGAGTTTCAAATACTGTGAAGAATGCCTCAGCCCTTTTGCTGTTAGCACTTGCTAACAATTGCCCTGCCTGGGAAACCACTTAGATGTGAATTCCTCCAACGCTCAATGTGAACCTACACTCCGATAATTATGTGGGCACTTTGCCCAAGGTGGGTAAGAAAATGATGAACATGGGAACACTGTAGAGCCATGAAGTTTCTCTGAAGGATGTAACCCAAATGTCAAAACTTTGAACCAATAGGTTATACGGTGGATCGATAACACCTGGGCTCCTAGCCAGTCAGGAAGCCCACGGGCCACACCACCACTGAGTTTGAAGTCTTTGAAGCCAGCTGAGTCCCATGGCTCATCAAGGAAATAAATGCTCAGATTTCTGATGCTGAACTAACTGGTCTGTGCGGTTTCTCAGCTCTGCTTCTGCAGGCTATGTCTCAGAGAGCCGGGTTTTTGCTGTGACCCAAGTAAAATGAAAATTGAAGCTAAATTGGAAATTCAGGCGCAACATGGAATAAATGAATACATTCAAATCAATGATACTCCAAGTAGTCACATGATTCTGAGACTAATGCCAGTATTGGGTCTACTCTGGGGAAGCAGGTCTTTCTTCAGTTCGGCTGAAAAGTGACATAAGACAGCAAGGCTTACGGTCACAGTGCACGGGGCCTCTAAAGGTCTTTTTTGAGGTCACATGTTCCTCCCTAGTTTACTCTCCTCTCCCCTTCCCTCAGCCGCTCCCTCAACAAAATACCACCTGCTTGAGGCCCAGCCCAGTGCTTGGCCTTTCTCTCTTCCTCCAATAGACCCAGAATTGAGACCAAACGAGGCCTGTGGGATGCCCTAAGCTCACATTAGATTGTTGATGTTTTCAGCTCCCAAAGCTGAAAAGACCATTTTCTCAGATGGTTTGGGACCAGCACACAGGGACCAGATGCAGGGTCTGCCACCTCTGGGCAGCTTAGACAAAATCGCCAGCTCCCAGAGCCCAGCCAGCCTTCTTGTCTGTTTCTGGCTGTGCCTCCACCCACCAAGCAGGTGCCTGCGGCCTAAGGTCTGGGCTGATCCCATCCAGCAGCCACTCCCAACCCACAGAGGCAGAGCTTACCGACAGCTCCTGACAGCCCCCACCCCGAGAGGCAAGGACAGGCAGAGGGGGGCTGGGCAGGTGAAGAACAAGCTCACTGCTGAGTGGCAGGGGCGCAGGGGTGGAGGCCACCTCCATGCAGCCTCCAACTCTCCAGCCCAGCGCAGCGAGCAGAACAGCTGCCGTTAGCTGTGATGAGATGTGAGCAGTGCCGGGCCCACGCACCATAGCAGGAAAACACCCCGCCGTACGGCTCTGGCTGGCATCTTGCCTTTTTCCTACTTGGAAAAGACATCTTCATAGACACCTTCATCAAAAAGCACATGCGACAGACACCTGGCAACTCACCCTTTGCTCTCCGCCCCCAGCACCACCTCACGATGACTGCTCCAGTCTCTCCTCCCACGTTCAGACACATCGCCCGGAACATCCCCCCGAGGCCACAGCCATCATTTTCCTCTCTTGCTCAAGAACCTGCAGTGGCTCCCTTTTCCCCAGTACAAAGCTGCACTCTTCTGCCAGACAGCCCTGGCCCTGCCTATATAACACCCCTACTTTTGGCTGCACCCAGCTTCCTCCTGCCCCAAAGGCTGCACTCACAGGGCCTCACTCATGTTTTGAGGGTTACGGCTAGGGTTAGGTTATGGATTCCATACTCTTATTCAAGCAGCTCTCCATGCCTTGCCTCTCTCCTCCAAGCCACAATTTTCCAAAAAGGAGTTTTAGTTGCACCCAAGCTATTCATAGCTATGTGAAATAAAAAGGTATCTTTCAAAACATTTCTTCTCTTTGCTTAAGTTCACTTGACTTTCTGTCACTTCCAACCAAAACAATCCTGGCTAACACATTATCTGAGAATGAAAAAGCAATTCTTTTACTGTTTCGGTATTTCTTACAGAGCCAGACAAACACAAGGTGCTCAGTAAATGCTAACAGTTTGCCTTGCACATGTGTGTCCATCTCTTGATCACGTTCAGTGAGAAGGGATGTGTCATCCCTATAGACCACACCCTTCAGTGGCAGCAGGACACTGGTCCCTCACACTGGCCCCTGATGGATAGAGTCCTGCCTCACCTCCACCCCCTACAGCTCTGGGCATCAGCCCTGGAGCCTTCAGGCCCAGGTCTCAATGCTATCCCAAATGCAGGAGCCCACAAACGTGGCTCTGAGCCCACAGATGCCACTCTTCATGCCCAGGAGCAAGCCTTGCTCTGTGGGCAGTGATACGGTGGGGCTGCATCTTTCCCGGAACCCCATACTGCCTCAGCCACCATGCCATTCTCAGGGCTGGACACACCCCCTCATTTGCTCGTCAGCTGTGTTCAGCTATTGCTTTCTGGGGGCCCAGCACATGAGCAGCAGTGCAGCCACCGAATCAGATCTCACGGGTTCAAATCCCCCACTGCCACCCACTAGCAGTGGGATCATGGAAGCCCACCTCCCCAGGCCAATGTTCCCCACCATGTAAAAAGAGAATGATCACAGTGCCTATAACCTAACTGCTGGGAGAGATGAACAGGCTTAAAAGCATGAGTTATTAATATCACTGTCACAGTTATTATTGACCCCAAGGCAAGCACTGTGCAAGGTGGTGGGTGTGGGGGGTGTGAGTGTAACAGAGACCAGTGAGACACTGTCACACCCAGTATGCTTAGGAGTGAGGAGTCTGGGAGGCCAGGCCAAGGGACATACTTTGTATGACAACACAGTCACCCAGAAATCCTAAAAAACCCGAAACTAAGCCCTTTAGGGCCCCAGAGTGGGGAAGTAGAGCTCAAGGGGAAATGCCACAGATGTCTGAGCTGGCAAGAGTTGGAGGCCAGCAGCTCGGTCCTGCCTGGGCCAGAGCTGTCTGTCATGCCACAGGACAGCCTCACTGACCCACGGCCCAGGACGCAGGAGCTGCTCTAAGAGGGCAGGTGGAAGGGCAGAGGGCCAGTGTGAGGGACCAGTGTCCTGGTGCCACCGAAGGGCAGTGAAGTTACCTCCCTTCCCACTGGACATGACCAAGAGACGGACACACACATGTATAGCCTCTAGAATGCTGGCCTCAGCTGGGGAATCTAGCTCATAGCTCACTGCTCTAGAACCCATTTCAAGGTCCTGCATTCTAAAAAATTTCCAACCAGAACCTTCAGCCACAGCAAAGACTGTAGCCCTGAATCCCATCCACGACGTTGTTTTGTTTCGTTCTGTTTTTAAGACAAGCTGCAGTGCAGTGGAGCAGTTAGGGGTCACTGCGGTCTCCATCTCTCAGGCTCACACCTCAGCCCCTGAGCAGCTGGGACCACAGGCACAGGCCACTGAAGGGCTTAGTCTAGAGGGACGATACCTTTTTTCTTTTTTGGTAGAGATGGGGTCTTATTGTGTGGCCTGGGCTGGTCTCAAACTCCTGGCCTCAAGCAATCCTTTCACCTTGGCCTCCCCATGTGCTTGGATTCCAGGCATGAGCAAACACATCTGGCCCACAATGGTACATTCAGATTTTGGGAGAAAAAGCAAATCCAAAGCTGATTACTCTGCCTTCACCTCATGCTTTAATCACACCCTGAAGGCACGACCAGAGCTGTACCTTAATGACTATTTAGAATTTCAGAAGCCAGCTGCCGCAGTGGCTCACACCTGTAATCCCAGGACTTTGGGAGGCTGAAAGGCTGAGGCAGGCAGATCATGAGGTCAGGAGATTGAGACCATCCTGGCCAACATGGTGAAACCCCATCTCCACTAAATATACCAAAAAAAACTAGCTGGGCATGGTGGTGTGCACCTGTAGTCCCAGCTACTCGGGAGGTAGAGGCAGGAAAATCGCTTGAACCCAGGAGGCAGAGGTTGCAGTGAGCTCGGATCATGCCACTATACTCCAGCTTGGCAACAGAGTGAGACTCCGTTTCCAAAAAAATAAAATAAATTCCAGAAGCCAGGGTTTAGTGAAGCGTGTTGAACCCCACTTCCAAAACAGACTGTGTCTCCAGTCCATGCCTCCATGCCCTCAGGTGGGGAACTGCACAGGCCCTATCCCGGCCTCCATGTGGATGGCTCCCTTCTCCTTGTCCAGAGCTGCAAAAAGCAGGAATCCCAGACACCATGGAGGGGTTGTCTCTCTGCTGATGGAAACCAGCTCCAGTATGAAAACGGGGGTCCCACTGGCCTTCTGTCCAGCTGACAACAGAGAACCCCCCAACTTTCCATGGCTGAGCCCCTCCTGACAAGAGTAAGATGTTATCAGAAGCTGGCTGAAGCACTCAAATCCACAGGGATACTCCCTGCCCACCTGCCCCTCATGTCTGCCCCATCAGGGATCCCTGCTCTCTGCACCCAGAACCTGTGCTTCCCTCCCCTAGCACAGGCAGGGAGGAAGGATGGGCCACCATCTCTCTCATGCTGCCCAGGCATCTCCCAGCACCTAATAACCTGGCACACAGTGGCACTCAATTAATGCTTGCTCAATGGCAAGGGGCTCTCTAGAGACAAACCAGAGATTCTCTGGTCTCTGTGGACCACAGACAAACATCATCTCTAAAAGGACGGACTAACAATCACTCAGACCAAATCTCCCGCTTCACACACAATACACAAAATCATCTACTAAACACAATGCCATTTTGGTTAAGAAAGAAAAGAAGGTGGGGGAAAGTGGGGAATGACGATATTTGTGTGTGCTTGTGTGCGTTCACTAAGAAACCTGCTGGAAGGACACACATCAAGGTGTTAGGAGAGGGTCATCTCTGGATGGCAGGATATGTTTTTCTCAGTTTTGCTTGGCTGGATTTTCTAGTTTTCCTGCAATGAACATGTATAGCTGTATAGCCTCTGTAATTGACATGGTTTGGCTCTGTGTCCCCACCTAAATCCTAAATCTCACCTTGAATTTTAATAATACCCACCTGTCAAGGGAGGGACCAGGTAGAGATAATTGAATCATAGGGTGGTTCCCCTTTATCCCCCAAGCTGTTCTCATGGCAGTGAGTTCTCATGACATCTGATGGTTTTATAAGGAGCTTCCCCCTATGCTTGGCACTCATTCTTCTCCTTCCTGCTGCCATGTGAAGAAGGGTATGTTTGCTTCCCCTTCTATCATGACTGTAAGTTCCCTGAAGTCTCCCCAGCCCTGTGGAACTGCAAGTCAATTACATCTCTTTCCTTATAAAGTATCCAGTCTCAGGCAGTTCTCTACAGCAGCATGAGAACGAACTAATATGGTAATACAATATAATAAAAGCTTTTTAAAATTTTTAATCCACTGACTAGTGATAGAGACAATGTTAGTAATGACTAGGCCTGAGTCTCTCCATCTATAACTGGAAGTGCTTGAACCAGAGAGCTCCACGGCCCCACTGAGCCCATGCCTTGCAGCTCTTCAGACCAGAGATTCCCAGTGGCACTGACTCTTCACTCAACAGCTCTTGCTGGGCTGAGGCCTGGGCAGATCTCCCTTCTGGTCCCTGCTGGGTCTCTGCCTTCACAGGGGCAAATTGCTCCCTCTGGCCTTGACATAGTTCCATCACCTGTCAAGTGGGATGGATAGGCCAATTTTCAAGCCTGGGCTCTCTACCACAGAGTACCCTGGTAGCCTCATCAGTAAAATGGGGATATAACTGTGCTTGATGCATAGGGTTGAGTGATCCTATGCATTTGTAGAGCTTGGAGTGAATGCACCTGCTGGGCTGGTCCCTATGGATGGCCTTGAAAAGATGTGAGTCACCATCCACTCTTGTACCTCACACGGTGTTCTGCCCAATGTGAGCTGGAAAGACTTCCTACAGGCCGGTGCCCTGGAGGTGAGAGGGAGGTACCTGCTGAGATGCAGGGCCAGAAAGCCAGAGGCCAGGAAGTATGGGGAGCTGGGAGGTAAGGTTAGGGGTCAGGGATAGATGCCAGGGAGGCCTGGGACACTCCCATGAAGAGGCTGCCACATGACCACCCCCATAGCCAGCCCAGACACTCTCAGCAACCACTGCATCTGGCTGGGTGCAGGCTGGGCCTCGGCCCACTCTGGGGAGGAGGCAGCTCCACAGGCTCACCCGGCCAGATGCCGCCTGCCCAGATCTACATCCTCCATGAGATTGAAGATGACAGGTTCTGGGGGCGGGGAGGAGCTGGGTCAGTGGAAACTTGGCAATGAGAAGGGCGAGAGGAGCAGCTGAGCTCAGAGCACCCCGTGGCCCCCACCCTTCCAAGGGCGCAGCCAGAGGTCCTCCCCGCAACCCCTCAAGTCTCCTAGTGTAGTAGAAATGTTCTTCACCTGAGGCTGGGGTCTGTCACCCCTTCTCAGCCTACCAGCTTCCAAGGAGACAGCAGAAAGTGATCCAAAGATCCAATATTTGTATTTTGAATGCTAATTTGACATAGAGGAGTGGGCATGGGGAGTGTTTATAATCAGCACTCCAATAAGCCCACAAATGACGCCAGTATTTTATAAGCTTGTTAGAAACAAATCACCCCCTCAGCTGATATTTACTTACTGATGAATCATAAAAGGGCTCAACACACAAAGAGAAAATCCAAAAAGAATGTCTTTCTTGAGTCCCATCTTCGGCAACAATGCTGGGAGCCCGGTCTGGGTAAGCCAGAGCGCCGGGTCTTCTCCAGTGTCAGTCCCCAGGCCCCCACTCCTGGCGATCTCCCCAGGGGTGGCAAATCATCGGTGCCAGCCCCATCTACGTGCCCACCCCTCACTCCTGCCCCCACCCATCGACTGGCCTAGTCTGAGGCTCAATTCAGCGCTCCAGAGGCAGCTCCGTCCTTCTGCTGCCCCCGGAGTCCTCTGCGGGAGCGGATCCAATCCAGCTAATTTGCATAATGATGAAGCCCTCCAGTGCGGGCTGGGTCTTAAGAGGGTTGGGAAGAAATATGCCCTGTCCTTTGGAGAGGCACACAGAAGGCTCAGTGCAGCCCGAGAGGAATGGGGCGCCTGGCGGGTGGGCGGGGGCAATGTGGAACCATCAGCTCACCCGCCAAGGACAGCTCAGCCCTGTCGCCTGCTGAGCCTATGTCCAGCTGGCCCAGCTGAGGAAGGACTGCCCAGGGCTGTAAACCAGCAGGAAGTCAGGCACAGAGTGCCGGCTCCAGACGCAAGCCGGAGTCATATGACCCCGGTCACAGCGTCTGCCACTCACGGGCTGGCTGACCTTGGGAAAGTCGCTGACCTCTCTGAATCTCAGTCTGCTGATCTGTAAAAACAGAGGGAGATCTACCCTACAGGGTAATGTGAGGACCAGCAGAGGAGCCTTGTAAAGCACTGAGTAGAACGGGCCGATAGAACGCAACAACTGTCAGCTGTTATATTAATACCGTCATTAGTCTAATCCCCGTGGCATTGGGTCCATCTATGCATGCATCCATCTCTCCGTCTACCCATCCATCCATCCATCCATCCTCCTATCTGTTTATTCAACAAATGCCAGGTAGGTATTGTGCTAGTCAGTCTGGAGGAGAGTGGATGAATCAGACACATCTGCCTTTAAATCACCTTTAGCAACAAAATGACTGCATGGTCCAGAGGTGAGGCCAGTGCTTGCCTTTGAGGGAGGCAATGTCAGGAAGGAGTACAGGAAGCCACCAGAGGCAGTCAGTTCTGCCTCTCGACCTGGATGTGTTCTGTTTCTGCAAACTTCTCAAGCTGTGCACTTAAGAGGTGTGCATTTTTCAGAACATATGCTATACTTCAAAGTTTTTAAAAAACCCTCATGTCTAATTAGGGAGGAAGATCAGCCAGGTATACACACAAGCATTACACCAGGCAGGAAGGTTGGCTCCTTAAGAGGGGTGAATATAATATTTGAGATGGGGGTCAAAGTAACACCAAGAGGGAAGAAACCTCCTCCATGAGAGGGGAGGATCGCCTTAGCAAGTGTCTGGTGCATAGGTACCTACTGAATGGATGAGTGAATGAATAACTTCCTAGACGAGGTGGCCTTGGATGAACAGGCTGAGCTGTGGAGGCAGGGAGGGCGTTGCAGGGGCTGAAGGCTTGGGAGGGTTTGCTCACTGAGCCAGGTGCCGGCGTGCAGCAGTGGCCTGGGAGCCAGGGCCTGTGCCCTTGCTGCGCTCACAGTCTGCAGGACTCAGACATCGAAGTCATAACTCCAGGGGGTTGCATCCTTCTTCCACTCTGCAGATACTGAGCGCCCAAGCGCAGGGTGCAGCACTGGGTGCTGGTGATATGCAGCAGAACGGGATGACAGGACCCCTGACCTCACAGTGTGACCAGAGGATCAGAGCGGAAGCGAAGCCAGCTTTACAGTTAGTCACTTGCTCATCACAGCAGCACTACGGGGCTGGTGCTGTGACTATTCCCACTCCACACATAGAGAAGGTGACACTGGATGAGGTAAAGTAATCGTCTGATGTGCTTGACCCAGGACCAAACACAGTTCTTAACCTCCACCAACAACGGCCCTTCCCCTTGGCCTCTACAGAACACTTGATCCCCAGGGCTGTTTCTCAACCATGGGAGTAAACCGGATGGAGGCAGCATTCTTCGTCCCATTCTGCAGGTTGGAACATTAAGCTTCTAGGTGCCAAGCTGCAAAAGATAGTAAGTGACAGAGGAAGTGATTCCCAGGGGGCTGACTCCTTGCCCAGTGCTCCTTCCCCTGCCCACTGCTGTTGGACAGGATAGCGGGGAGTGTCACGAAGACGAGGGGCCAGGTAGGCTTGACAAGGGCAGCCCCAGCACGTGTCAGTGTGTGCAAGTCTGGGCTCTGGCTCCCACATGACCATGCCACCCCATCAACCCTGCTCAGAGCCTGTGAGCTACACAGGTGTCATGCCCAGCCCTGCCAGCCAGGGTGGGCACCCACTCCAACCATTCAGCACTGAGCCTCTGACAGAAAAGCAACCCCAGGCTGCAGCAGCAGCTCCTGCTGAAACAATTCTCCCATGCTGCTTTAAATGGTGATTTTGCAGTTTGGGGTGCAAAATTATTGTCCACGGCAAATGGGGAGTAGACAGAATGCATTTGCCTGGGCTGAACTACAGTGCCGCCTCCCAAGCAAAGCTGAATAGAGGCTGGCTACGACTGGGCTCGCTGAGTTCATAATGATTAGCTCTCCTGGACTATCTTAGAGGCATTCAAGTGCTAACTACCTGCCAGGCATTCAGCTAAACACTTTACATCTGGGATGGGCTCATAAAATCTCTACAAGGAGGTCACGATCTTGTCCTCACTTCACAGTAAGTGATGGCGCCCAGGCCCTTCAACCACAAAGCTGTGTTCTTAACCGCAGGGCTGTGCTAACTTCCTTACCTTTATTAATAATCGACATTGGCAGCATAAGGATAGAGGAAATTAAATTCAACACTTAATTTCTGTTATGTGCAAAGCATAGAGCCAGGTGTTAGAAACATAAGCAGAATAAGAACTAAACCCTGTCTGCAAGAAGTTTCAGATTTTTACACCCACAAATGCAAGATGTCTCTTCACTAAGATTTTTTTAATGATCAAGCACATTGCCCAGCATCTTGCCCAATAAATGTCTTCTGACTACACAAACAAACAAAACTTAACATCTTTTAAGGAGAACGCGTTTTCCTTCCCTACTGGCTGTTCGCGGTTCCATTTCAACCCCCCCACCATCCACTTAAACTGTGACTTCCTTCACTTCCAAACAGTACTAACGCTTTCATTAAGAAACTACTCGGTGGGGTGTCCTTGGGTAAGTTGGTCCCTTTTCTGAGCTCAGAGACCTCATTTGTGAAAGGAGGAGGTAGGATTCGATAACTCACGAGGTCACTCGGGGATAGAGGACTAGGATGTTAATGGCCAGTCCCCAACCTAACTGTAGAGGACTGTACCAGATAGTTGGCGGCTATAAAGGGATGAGCATGTGAGACTTCCATTACAAAGTTCAAGATTTAAACTCGAGGGCAAAACATCAGAAGGAGGCACTCATAGTGAGCGCGCACAGCAGCTGAAGCTATCCGTGGAAGCTCGAGATGTCATCAGGGGGCACAGAATTAAACGCCAAGGCTGAACCTGAATGCTTTTCCAATATTCCCTGCACTCCTTACCAGTCCCTATCGTCCTCTACTCCTCAGCCCCACCCTGATCTGCTTGACTCAAAGGTCATTGAGTTTGTGACCCCAGCCAAAGAGAATTCATTCTTCAAAGGCAAAGCAAGAGAGAAGAAAGAGCATAACATTTGTTAACTGGAGGACATGGATGCCTGGTGTCTGGGAGCTGTGTGATCTTAGAAAAGTCACCTAACTCCTCTGAGCCTCACTGTTCTCACTGTCCAGAGTGGGCAAAAATTTTATCTACTTGATATTCCTTCCAGAAAAAAAAAAAAGATGAGTCAGCTTTCCCACAGTCCCAGCACCCTGCAAAAAGTCATGAACTTTAGAGAAACCAACGAACGCCCATGTATTAGTTAGGATAGGGAAAGCTATGCTGTAGTAACAAACAATCCCTCAAATCTCAAGGGCTGCAACAGGTTTATGTTCACTTGCCCTTCATGTCCATTGCAGGGGATTCTACTCATGAAAAACACTCAGATACTGAGAGTGCCCCAGGGAAAGAGAGAACACTGCAAGGTCCCCCCCTTGTGGTTAATGCTCCACTCACGGCTCTCTGGCCAGAATTAGCCACAAGGCTTCACCCAACACAAAGGGGCCAGGACATGTAATACTCCCACATACCAAAAGACGACACTAAGGATTACCATGCTAGTGTCGTAGAGCCATGAGGTTCAGCAGAGCTCTGTAAGAATCTCGAGGGAGGAGTCAGGGACATAAGAAAGGAGACGAAACCTGGAAACTTAAGATGGTAACAAAGGCTCTCAGAGGATGTTCCCATTCACCAAGGCCCAGGAATCACAGGAGTGAGCAGCTGGCATCATGCTCTCCATCTCCCTGGGTCAGCTCCACAGTGGCGAGTGAGCCCTGACGGGGAGCCTCCAGCCCCCACACCCTCTCCTGAAGGCGGAGGGTGGCGCGCTCCTTCCAGCGCTCCCCCACGGCCACCCGGCTCTCCAAAGAGCACAGCAGGTAAATGCCGGGCGTTGTCCTGGGGCTTCCCGCAAAAGTCGCTCTTGATGATAATGGCTTTATGAGGCTATGCAACCGCACGCCTGGCATCTGAAACGTCGTCTGAGGCCAGGTGTTGCATCTCTAATTAGGATGGGGATTTTTTTTCACCCCACACAGAATTTACATAATTGGGAAGGAGGTTACAATGAGGACCATCCCCACCAATTGTGCGTTTTCCACGGCCTCCTTCCACTTTCCCTTGCACACCTCAAATTTAAGGCAGAAATGAATCGATTTGAATTTTTTGAAATTAATTATCATCATTGCCATGGAAAATATATCTGCCGCTTTCCTTGGGGAGTTGAGAGAGGAGGGGTGATCTCATATGGAGGAGGGCTGGGAGTACCACACGTCACCCGCTGTCCTCTTAAGCAAAAACCCCCACCTCACCCGACCTCACCCAGAAGCACCTCCCAGTTCGGTCTGAGCATTCTTCAGAATTTTTTTTTTAGCGCCAAAATTAATGCTTTAAAATGTCACTTGCTACAGTAAAATTTATCAACATTATTATATACCATAGAAACTGCCATCACAGACAAATGCACGACATTAAAATTTGGTCTAGAGCTCCCCAGAGGAAACGTTTGCTGCAATTTGTATAACAGTTTATATATTTATGCTATTTAATGGTACAAAGCAATAATTATGACTTCATTCACTGATAAGCAATGGCATTACATAAATCTGATGCGGATTTAGAACATGCCAGCTCTGACACCAGTGTACTAGTTGTAAATTATGTTGCCGTTAAAAAAAAAAAATCCAAGCAAATATGAAGGAGCAGCAGGAAACTAATAATGCATCTCCAGCTGTTCCAGTTAACCTGCAAATGTGGCCATCTGCACCTCGGGAGAAAGAGAAGCGGAGAGAGACGGGGAAGGCGGAGCAGAGAAAAGGAGACAGCCACCTTCGGGGAAGCACAAAGCCTTCCCTGACATCGAACCAATGACCTTGCTCCTTGCAGCCAGGCAAGCTGTGCTTGAACCAGGAAAAGTTTCCCAAGAGCGCAGGGTCCGTTCACCACTCCTCTGGCGTCCACACTCGGCCCCATACTCCTGCCCCTGGCCAGAAAAGTGGCCCCAGTGTCACCCCTCCTTTCCCCGCCTCTCTAGAGACTCATCTTGCACCTTCGAGTTCCTAGTTACTGCAGCCCTGGTCTGACCAAGCAGCTTCCTCTACAACGTCTTCATTTCTTTCTTTTTCCTTTTCATTCTATCACTTCTTCACAGGCCTATCTTGCATTGTTTTTTTAAGTGGGAAGAGTGGTTAAAAAAAAAAGTAGTTATTGTCATAGATGTATGCCCACTTCAGATGGTTCAAAATGGAGCCACAGGGTTCAAGGACTCAAACTATCAAATGAAATGGAAACGTTTAGATGGTGGCAGATCACAGATCTGCATGCAGGGACTTCTACTGGGCTTTGGATCCCTAGAGCCGTGGGGCTCTCGGCTCTGCCGAGTGAATGGTGGGCAGGAGAGATGGTCTCAGGGCCACCCAAGACTGAGGGTGGAAACAGACAGGAGCTGCAGGCTGGGGGCTGGGGCTACAACTCAGGCCATACCCCACCCTGCCTGCAGGCCCCAGAGCAGACAAAGGTTCCAGAGGGCAGAGAAGAGCTCTCACCAGGAAAGTGTATGATTCTGCTCAGGGGCACGGACTCCCCTGTGAACCTCCCCACATCAGCTGCAGCTTCCTGGGACTGTCCCCGGGCCCAGAGAACTGAGGCACAGCAGACCCATTTCCTCTCCTCCCCTCCGGAAGGTGACAAGTCTGGGGCCACCCTTCTTCCCTAGGTAGAAGGATGCGTCTACAGCTTCAGCAACAGTGGCTAAGGTGAAGCATGACTGTGCGCCAGAGTGCTGAATACTTCACAGAAATTCACACATCCAGTCCTTGTAATGTCCTTTTGTGCTGGGCACTACTGTTACTCCCATCTTACAGATAAGGAAACTGAGTCACAGAGAGATTATGTAACTTGCTCAAGATCGACCCAGCTAGTGAGCTACATTTCTGAATCATAAGGCTTAGAAAATGTTTATGTAATCTACTCTATGTTTTTCAAATACATGTTTTGTTTTTTCTCTTTTTTTTTTTTAAGAGACAGGTCTTCTTGCTCTGTTTCCCAGGCAGGAATACAAAGGCACGATCACTGCTCAATGCAGTCACAACCTCCCAGACTGAAGCAACTCTCCCGCCTCAGCATCCCAAGTAGCTGGAATCACAGGCACATGCCACCATGCCTCGCTAATTTTTTTCAATAGAGACGAGTCTTGCTATGTTGCCCAAGATAGTCTCGAACTCCTGGCCTTAAGCAATCCTCCTACCTTGGCCTTCCAAAATGCTGGGATTATAGGCATGAGCCACTGAGCCCAGCCTCAAATTGTTTAAACTGCAACCTACAGCAAGAAGCATATACATGATGACCAAGCGGCACGTTAATACACAGGGAAACCAGAAAAGTTTCATGGACCCACGTGTGAGCGTACTCAGCGTGGTGGCCTCTGGCATTCTCTTTCCTTTTTCCCTTTTTCCGTCCCCTCTCGTCCATTCCCGGCTCTGCTCCGCCCTACGGTTTCCTCTTTCATTTTGTTGTCTGCAGCTGCCTACGTTGATTTCATGATTTGCCAGTGGGTTGCAGCCTGCAATGTGGAAAACACGGGCTACTTCAATTCCCTCATTCTACAGAAGGAAAACGGAGGCTCAGAAAGAGAAGCCTGCTTAGCCAAGGCCACACAAGTCTGTGGCCCAGCCAGAACCAAAGCGCAGGCTTTCAGCTCTCTTTCTACAAAACCTGTAATCAACGCCATCCCTAAGCCTTTACCGGGAATACTCAGTGCCCACTTCTGATCACAGTGGGGACAACTGGGTCCCTGGCCATGGCATGGGGACATCATCTGTGGATAAGGGATAGCAGTGGGGCAGGAAGGAACAGAGAGGGGAAGTCAGAGCTCCCCAAAGGAGCTCCCAAGTCATGCCAGCAATGATTCTGGGGAGGTGGCCAACCCAACAGGTCTAGCTCTGAGGGCTACTTGCCAACTGCCCACAGCCTGCTGGGCAGAGCCCATGTGGTCACACACAGAGAAGAGGAGGCACCACCTGCCTGGGAGTGACCTGCATCAGGGTGGGCCTCCCTCCACAGGCACCTAGAGGGGGCCTTGGTGGCTGGGTCTGCAGGAAGCTGCCGGACTGATGGAGAGACGGAGGAAACGATTAATTCTCACAGGGCCACAGGCAGAACCAGCACCATCTCTCCCCACTCTCCTTTGCCATCATGTCCCAAACAGAAGAGCCATCGCTGTCCCACTTCCAGGTAGGTCCCCCACAGAAGGCCCTCAGGCTGGGACACTGGGAGGGATGTATGTTCCCATCACCTTCCTTCCCGCTCACAACTTCCTATCGTGTTGACAAAATGTTTCTGCAACTAAGGAAACAAAATTTCTTGATTATTTTAATATTCACAGATTTTCAACAACCCCGGTTCCAACATCCAATGCTCTGCTTTTCTGCCAAAAAGTTTCAAACGTCTCTGTTGGTCATTATTGCAAGGTGCAAAGCATTAGTTCCTATTAGCATCTCAAAACAAAACTCCATCCCCTCCCAACATACACACACATCAGCTTCTTCGAGAGACACGCTCTAAGTACCCAGGATATGGTCTTTTTATTTTTATCGTCTAAGCAGAATCAGTTCCAAGGACTGGAAAAACAATCCCTCAGTGAGAATCTATTCAGTGACATTCCTAGGAGGTCCCAGAGGCCAAAGTAGTCGCTCTGTCTCCTTGGCAGCACGGGGTCAGACCTGCACCTGCCGCAAAACACGCAGGGTACGTGGAAGCTGGGATCCAGAGAGGATTGCTCAGGAAAGGCCTCCTTTCCTCCCAGGAAGTGTGAGGAGACCCTCAGGAGCACAGCTGAGCCAGGGTGGGTGGGGGCTGGCCTGGGAACATCATCTATGGGTAAGGGACAGCAGTGGGAGAGTCGGAGCTGGGAGCTGGGAGGGACAGGGAGGGCAGGCCCCTCAAGTCTGCGGCTGGGACAAGTGGAATGCCCAGGAAGGCATCTGACACTGATGGAAGTCAAGGTGTTTGAACACTTGGACCAAGGGAGTGGCCCCCCACTCTGGCTGGGACACCGTGCAAGGCCTGTACCATCTTCAACTCAAATCTGTGGTTCTGTTTTAGGGTCACGTGTGTGTGTATGTTTGTGTTGCACATGCCTTTGTAATTAGTTCTCAATATTTAAAATACAAGAAATTTTATATTAAAATCTGGGCTTTTGACTTGTCTTGAAAACTGAGAACATCTGGACTCTCCAAGATACAATTCCCTGGGCAGCCGTGGAAGGGGCATGGGCTCTCTTCGGGGCCTGCCTAACCCCCACTGTCCCATATCCAGCTGTTTCACCAACTTACGTTAATGCCTGGCCCCTGCAGACATGGAGTTGATAACCCTTGAACTAGGAGACCAGGGTACCAGTTCCCCCTACCACTGACTCACTGTGTGACTTTGGGCACACTCCTGCCCCTCTCTGAGCCTCAGTGAACACTGTGCAATGAGGAGGGTAGAAATCAACTCATCTTATACTCGATGCCTCTCTGATGCAATCTTCAGCCCCTACAAATGGGGGTGGGCCAGAAGCAGTTTTCCTGGTCAGAAGACAGGGTGGAGGGGGGGTGAGGGGCTGGCACAGCCCCTGCAGCCAGCCCCGCCATACCCAGCGACTGTCCCCAAGGCTGTGCTGACGCCACTCCTCCAGCTTGATATGAATATTGTGTCACAGATTGGAGATATTAAGAATGACAATGCATTATTACTGCAGAGGGCAATCTCATGAGTCCTAGAGATAGGATTTCAAAATCCTCAGCCAAAAATCAATAGTAATGCCCAAGAATTTATAAAACAAGCACGTCAGTCTGCATTTGAGAAGACACACTTTTGGTTTCTAGCTAAACCAAAGGGACACGTGCAAGCATGTTATTCAGGAAGGGCAGGAAGCAAAAGGCAAAAACTGCACACGGGGTCCCGACTGAGTGATGGAAGGCAGCCTGCAGGCTTCGCTCGGCGGCAGGGCCACAATCCCAGGAGGCAAGCGGAGGAGCCAGCGGTGCTGCCCAAGAGCCCCCACACCTCCAGCAGGGGATGGGGATGCAGGAGAGACCCACCTGCTCCTGAACATGCTCCACCCCAGAAGCCAGCGTTTATGGAGCAAACGAGAGCAAACAAGAGGCCCAGGGCAGAGGCACCAGCAGGGCTATTCCGGGCTGTAAAATGGGTATTTAAAAAGTGGCCCCCACTTTCTCCTGGGATGCTATAAAGATCAAATATTAATTTTAAAAAATCAGACATGCTTTTGGCGGTGTTACGATTCATCAGAGCACAGACTGAAAACAGAAGGAGCTGGGTTCAAATCTGTCTGAAGCCACTGGAAAATGACAGTAATGAGGCTTACCTTACACAGGGATGTTAGAAGGGTTACAGGTGCGACCTGGGCAGTAGCTGACACATACCAAGTTCTAATAATTACAACAGTTTCAGTATTATGGTCACGATTAAAAATATAAACATTATCATTATATATTTTTTCTTATATTTTATTTATTTTAATTATTTAAATATATAATTATTTTATATTTATTTTATTTTACTTTTATTTATTATTTTATTTTATTTTTTGAGAGAGAGTCTTGCTCTGTCTCCAGGCTAGAGTGCAGTGGCATGATCTCGGCTCACTGCAACCTCCACCTCCCACGTTCAAGCAATTCTCCTGCCTCAGCCTCTTGAGTAGCTGGGACTACAGGCTCGTGCCACCACGCCCAGCTATTTTTTGTATCTTTCCTAGAGACAGGGTTTCCCCATGTTGGCCAAGAAGGTCTCAATCTCGACCTATATTTTATTTTTTTGAGACAGGGTCTGCTCTGCCACACAGGCTGGAATGCAATAATGCAATCATAGCTCACTATAGCTTTGAACTCCTAGACTCAAGAGATCCTCCTGCCTCCGCCTCCCAAGTAACTGGGACTACAGTCATATAACACCCCACCAGGCTAATTTTTTACTTCTTTGTAAAGATGAGGTCTTGCTAGGTTGCCCAGGCTGGTTTCAAATGCTAAGGCTTAAGCAATCCTCTCACAGCCTTCCAAAGTGATGGCATTATAGGCCTGAGTCACTGAGCCCAGGCTATTTTAATTTTTTTTTAGATATAGGGTCTCACTCTGTTGCCCAGGCTGGAGTGCAGTGGCATGATCAATTTTATATGTATTTCTTAATAACACACACTCTTGGCCGGGCGCAGTGGCTCAAGCCTGTAATCCCAGCACTTTGGGAGGCCGAGGCGGGTGGATCACGAGGTCAAGAGATGGAGACCATTCTGGTCAACATGGTGAAACCCCGTCTCTACTAAAACTACAAAAAATTAGCTGGGCATGGTGGTGCGTGCCTGTAGTCCCAGCTACTCAGGAGGCTGAGGCAGGAGAATTGCTTGAACCCAGGAGGCGGAAGTTGCGGTGAGCCGAGATCGCGCCATTGCACTCCAGCCTGGGTAACAAGAGCGAAACTCCATCCCCCCAAAAAAAAAAAAAACACACACTCTTAGTAGATTAGATAATAATTTTAAATCTTCTCATGAAATACCCTCTTTCCCTGGTGTAGGGCTCCCATGTTTATAAGATACTCTCATAACTTTTTCATTAGAGTTGCTCAGAAGATGAAGTGAAAGATTCTCCATTAGACAGGGAACTGAAGGCCCCCAAAAGTGGCATGACTGAACCAAACAATGTGCCAAATTAGCAACAGGAAGAGCAATGCCTCTACCCCAACACTGCCCCACCTTGAGGCAGGGGGACCCCCAACTGCCCCTCCAGTGCCCATTCCTTTGCTGGGCTTCATGGTCCACCCAAAATGATGATATCTTTTCTCTCCTGACACTGGCACTGGGCAGACTTAGAACAGAACGCATCCATGCTGGAGAACCCCAGAGTCGAGCTTATCTGGCTCCCAACTTTACAGACCCCAAACCTGAGGCCATACCTCCAACTCCACCTTCTCAGCAAATGGATCAGGAGTTTGAAGCGTGCCTAAGGACTTCCTCCCTTCCCCAATCCCAGATCCTCAGGTAGTAACGCCGGGCACGGCAGGCCAGGGAGCATCTGCACTGAGAATAAGCATCCTACCTCTACCCATTTACCATAGCTCAGGGGCAAGATTCACACCATCTTCACAGCCTTGGTCACCTCACCTTGACCCAGGTCCCCAAATCCCAACTACCTTCCAAACGATCTGGCTGAACACCTTCTCTCTGCTTTGTCCAGTCTAAACCATTTCAACAGGGTGCTCTAAGTGCCAAGAACTGACTGGACAGTGGGTGGCGAGCACCCAAGGGATCTCCAGGGCCAGTTGTTTAGAAAATGCCATCTCAGTGCTCTCCGTTTGTTTTTAGGGACTTAATACATGAATACACTCCTATGGTATCACTTTGGCTATTACAAATGGCTGTTCTTCTGCTTGACTGTGAGCTCTCTGATCTCCCTGAATTACTTTCAGTTGCCTTTTCTGATGATATGAAACCATTCTGTGATTATTGTAGGAAATTTGCAAATACAAAAACAGATAAAGATCGCCCTCAATTCTACCCCTCTTAGAAACCCACTGTCAAGATTTCTGTCTATTTTCCTCTGAAGATATAAGTGTTACATGAGACCTTCAGGACAAAAGCACCTGGCACAGTGCCTGGTACACAGCTGGTGCTCAACACATGTAGCTTGAAGAAATCTGTGAGAACAGTCAAAGAATAAGTGACTCTGGATGTAAGTGGCATTGAGTCTGTGCTTTAAAACTGCACTTTAAAATTAAGAGCTTGGTCAAAATGGAAATTGGGATATAGACAGTTCACCAAGGAGTATCATTTTCTTCTGTATTTCATGGGTTCATTTCATAATTCGATGTTAAAAAAATTAAGAGATCTCATGAACATATATTAAATACGCCTACACCAAAAACTAGGATTTTTTTCCCCTAAAACAACAATAAAAACAAAATATATTGGTCATTTCTTAATGGTCCTTAATGCCCATATCAGTAGGTCCCCCCCACTCCAAAATCCTAGCCCTTGCCACAGGCAGATGCTGGGAAGCAAGCTCTCCAGTCTCTACCTGGAGCACCAATAAATCAGTTCAGGCTGTGCAGGGTGGCATCCAGCCTACAGGCATCACTCAGTAAACAGAGGCGACATTGACTGAGCCCTTTCTATGCCAGGCACTGTGCTAAGCACTTAGCATGTACCATTTTATTTAATTTTGACAACTAGATTCTGTTGCCCTCTGGTATTTTTCCCATTTTGTAGATAAAAGGGTCAAGTAGCTTTCCTAGGACATAATGCTAGTAAGTGTTGAAGGTAAGACATTAATTCAAGAAATTTGATTGCAGAATCCTTGCTTCTAATCCTTATACTATAATGTTTCATGGATTATAAAGATAGATGGACATCTGGCGGGTGAATGTAACCATGGATAGGTGGCTGGTAGATGGAAGAATGAATGAGTGGGTGGATGGATGGGTAAGTGCATGGGTGAATAAATAAATGGATGGAGAGATGGGTGGATGGAATAAAGAGGTTGGGGAGATGGAGAGACGGAGAGGTGGGTGGGTGGATGGATGGACTGATGGGATGAGGCTGGATGATGGATGGACAGATGGATGGGTGGATGTCAGGTAGATAATAGTCATGTGTCAGTCTACCTCCTTTCCTTAACCCAATGCCTCAGCACTGGAGCACACACAAGATGATCCACAAGGCTGCTCCCATCAAAACTACAATAACATGAGAACCACAGACTGGTCGCCTTCCTTCCCACCATACCTAGGAATTATCTCCACTCAACCCATCAAAGGGCTGAGTTTTCAAGCCCACCAGATCACTGGTCTTTTCCCACCTTCAGAGCTTTCCAAGTTTGGACAGTAGAGAATTTAAAGGGCATCGGGGAAAGGCAAGCCACGTATGGACAGAGGCAGTCCACACAGCTTGCCAAGAATACCTGCTCTCGTGCTGAAGACTGACTTAGGTTGTGTTCATTTCCAAACATTCCCTGTGGCTCTTACCACCTTTCAAGTCAAAGCAGAAGTGCCCCCTCCTCTCCAAAGCCCTCCCTCTCACCCTAGGCAGAGTCAGATGCCCCTTCTCGGAGCTCCCATACAGATTCTTCTAGCCCAGCATCTCTTGCATTGATTTGCTAGCTGTCCTCTCTCGTGGGATTATTCACGTGAGAGTGGAGATTTCTGCCCTATCAACTCGGAGGCCCCCACAGCCCCCAGCTCAGTACTTTGCACATAGAGGAGCTCAATAAATATGTGTGGAATTGATTCCAACATCCCAAACTGAGACCTTCACAGACTCCACAGCCTCCCCCAGCCCCTCCTGGCCACAAGTAAACAAGAGTCCAGTCGCTGGGCTGCAGAATCAGCCACCTGCAGTTATTTCTTTATCCACAAGAGAGCATAGTGTCATGAAGCTCAGCACAAATTCTTTTGTAAATGCTTGGTGTACTTATAGAACACTGTATAACTCAAAAATTATAATTAAAATGTCTTAGCTCCTGTATTTATAGTAACATTTAAACTACTGTGCTTTCTTGAAGTCAGTCATTTACTTGAGAACAGCACACTTTATGGTGAACAGATCTTTGAAACAGTACCACGGGGATCCAGCCCAGGCACATGTAACTCAATATATGTCAACAGCTGTAAAAATATTGGTGGGAGAAGGCAGGAAAAAAGCTCTGAGCCCAGATCAAGTGCCCTGTCTCTCACATCTGACTGTTTTCAGCTGCTCCCTCCTCTTCCAAATAATTGGGCCATTTTGGTGCCTGCTGTCACACAAGGCGGGCCCTCTTTGAGGCTGGATGATCAAAAAGGTTATAAATGAAAATGATTTCGATGTTGGCGGCCTGGAGAGTGACCAGGGCGTGCGGGGCGGCAGAGGGGCTGTTCTAATCTTACCAACTGCACGCCGCCATCGGAGAGTATTCCTAGGGCGCGAGCAGCTCCCCAGGGTGAGGCCACGGTAAATTCCGCCTAATCCCTTCTGCATACAAATGAGCGCCTGGCAGGAGGAATGGGGGGGGGCAGTCGCCACAGCCCCCGCCAGCTCCTCCTCCCCGGGTTGGCTGTCTTGGCTGAACAAACAAGACAGCGGAGAGGGCTGCAGGCTGGGCAGAATGAGGAGAAGCTCCTGGGGCCACTGGGGCTAGACAAGCCACAGGAGGGGATCATAGGGGCAAGTGGCCCTGGGGCAAAGCTCTGACCTCTGACCCCAGGGCCTGGTCGTGGGGTCACAGGTGCTTGGGTGGCATGGCTGCAGAGCCCTGAGGTTGGCACAGGTAACAGAATGAAATGGCAGCAGAAGCAGCCTCCGGGCTGGGGCTGGAGGAGCTGTCAGGTGATGGAGTGGTTTGGGTGGGAATTTGTTCTTCTGAAGGCACAGCACTGAGTTCACAAAGATGCAGAAACACATCTCCCACGAAGGCCACACAGATGGCAGAAGGCCTCCTCCCACCCATGGGGTAAGCACGCAGGAATCCCAGGAAAGGCCAGGAGGAAGTCTCCATCCTGAGCCCCCTTGCTTCCAGCCCTACAAGGAGGTGATCAATTCAGTGCTGGCAGCCAGATCTAGAGAAGGAATCTGGGCCTGGGCACCTGGGGCCCCCAAAGCCAGAGAGGGCTGGCTCCAGAGGGGCTCAGCCTCAAACAGGGAAACAGCCCACAGAGGGGAAGAGACATGCGTCCCGCCACAGAGAGAGCAGACAGACAGCGGGACTGGACTACAGAGCAGCATCCTGCAGCGGTGGGGGTTTCTGAAGCCAGTTTTGCTTGCAGTAAAACGGAGGCAAGGACTCCTTTTGTGATCAACTCTGAACCTGGTGGTCAACTCTCCAGGGCAGGCGTTCATAACCGGAACCTGTGGATGGAGTATGCAGGGCCCCAGACCCCTGCAATGGTGGGCAGAGTTCACAGGCGCACTGCATCTGATATTCACAATCTCTGCACAGGGCTAAGGGGTGACTTAAATGAGTTAAATAAAGGATGCACAGCACTTAAACTCTGCTTGGCAAGGCACACAAGCACTCGAGGAGCATTAGCTAGTATTAAGATGTTTACTTGTTGGGGGCAAGGAAAGTTCCATGGCATGAAGAAGGTGAATTGCCCTGTGGTACCCTGGCAAAGGTCCTTGGACCCAGACCTGGGTCACTTCTCAACTTGAAGGTGATTCAAGATAAGAGGAGGAGGCCCAGAAGCGGCTGCAGGGGCCGTCCCCAATGTGCAGGGGACATCGTGCCTATTGCCCAGTAGTGAACCCATCCACAGACCCAGGCACCTGCAGAGATCGGCAGAGCTACACATCAGCCCAGTTCTGCTCAGGGATGCACACACATGCACACATATGTACATGCACACACACACACACATGTGCATGCACACACATGCACACACTTGTACATGCACACACATCCCACATCCACATCTTCCATGAAATTGGCAGGAATTGCACATTTTGAGGACCCAATTAGGCTCAGTGTGTATTTGACAACCTTTCAACCTCCAGAAGACATTTATTTTTACAACACTCTCCAGCTGAGAAATTACTAGGTTTCTGCCCTTTTCTGAATAGTCTTGGCATTGGGAAGCACCAAGGAGTACCTGGAAGTGAGCGGGGTTTGAAGGGGGGTCCCACCTGGAGGGGTCCAGCAATGACATCAGGACTATTCAGAAAGGGGGGGTCTCAGAGGCAGGGGTGTCTAAGGTGGGGGCAAGTGCTGAGCTCCTTAGGGGCCACAAGGGCTCCCCCCAACCTTGGACATCCCTAGCCCAGGCTGGCTCCAGGCACGGCCTCAGTCAGCTGCCTGTTCCACCTTCTCGCCATCCCCTGGGACCCTAAGTGCCACTCTGAAAGGCAGTTATGTGTCTGGGGTGGCACGTACTTTCCATCTCACAGATAGAGAAACCGAGGCCCAGAGAGGTCAACTGACTTATGTGGCTCAACCATGCAAAAGGGGCAAAGTCTTAGGATATTGCCACTTCCTGCTTTGCACTTTCCCACTCGGTACCAAGGGGAGTCAGAGAACAGGAGAGAGCACAGGAAATAAAAACAGAAAAGCAAAGCCTTCCCTACTGATGACGAATGGTGGGCTGGAGCATCAGCATGGGGTCAGACGGCGAGAGACTCCCCCTAATCTTTCTAGGAGGCCCCAGGAAACATCCTCACCAGTCTCCATCCATTCCTGATGAAATTACTCCAACTCTCTCCTGCTGCAGAATGAGTGGCTGGACCCAATCCTGTCTCAACATCACTGGCTTATCTCTGTCCCAAGAGCACGAGTCTTCCCCCACTGAAAAGACCAGGGCTTAATATCCTTGTCAATGAAGAAGAGTTGATGACAATATGTTTTCCTGCGGACGGTCCGCTTCTGACTCCTGGCTCTGTGGACCTTCGCCAAGCTCCATCTTTTGTGCTTTTAACCAAGGTCTACTGTCTATATAAGAATCATCAGGACGTTGCTGACCAGTGGTGCCCAGACACTTGAAGCAGGGTCCTGTATTCACTAACATTTTCAAACAAAGATGAGGGAACTGAAGGCACAATCCCAGTTAAGAAAGCCCTCAGACATCCTCCCAAAAGAGGTACAAACAGTACCACTGCTTGTAGATTTACCAAGTACACATCTATGATTTCAGTGTTACCCTCTCTTTGGTCTTTGGCCGTCTAAATGTCACGGTGACTTTGCCAGGGCAAAAGCCATGCCCAGAAAACTGCCACCCTGTCACAGCAGCCTGAGAGCAGGGTACTGAGTAGAGCATATGCTCTGTATGGCTTTGTTTGCACCTCTGACTCTGCTATCTCAGAAGCAGCAGGTTGGCGATTAACAAAATAGCAATAGCATCGAAGCCGGTGACAACTACCATCATCGCGGCAGTGACGACAGCTGTCACCTGGAGCCAGCGAGCCTGCTCCTCCCCACCCCCGGAGTCCCCAAGTAGGCAGGAGCGCTGAGCATTTTAGGGAAACTTGGCCAATCATTTCCGTGAATCTTTACTGTCTGGACAGATTAAACCCAGGCCCCAAGTGGCTCTCCCAGTTGACAATTTTTCTTTCAAAAAGGCCGAAGTTGCTGTGAGCCAAGTTCTTGCAGCCGAATTCCTGGACACAGTTTCCAACTATTCCAATCAGCCGGCTCTGCGGTTGGGCTGGGATTTCAAGCTTGCCACAGTATGAAGTCCAGTTTGGGCTATATTCCCTTCCCTCTCGCAGCGTGATGAAGGTTTCCCCGCAAAATCAAAAGGCTTACTGTCAAGTTTTCTATTGGTCTGGGCTCCGTGCTATCGTGTGTGGTGTGGGAAGGAATATGAATGTGGTGCGGCTCTACCGTGGGGCCTTGAGGCCTCGTCCAAGCCGTCCAGGGACCTTATGAAAGTGGAACGGAACTCTTTTCATGTATATTCCAACTGCTGAAATTCCCCAGACGCGCCACAGTGTGCAAACTCGGTGTAAAAAGAACAATGGCTGGATAAAAACCGAGGCGAGTCCGCTGAGTGCGCTGAAGACAAGCCAGTGTTGCTAATGCAAGCGAAGCCAAGCCTGGATTCGCCCCCTCCTTCGTCACCTCTTCTTTTCTTCTTTTCTTTTTTCCTTTTGCACATGGAACTTAATGAAAATAAAGTCACTGTGTTTCCGGGGCAGGGGGCTGCTCTTTACTTGAATAAAATGTACATGCAAATTCACTAAAGGAGGCTGGCACTTGGGAAAACACACAGATGATACTCAGGGCTCAAACTGATGGACAGCATTTATGTCTCCTTTCTTTTTTTCTTAAACCATAGAGATAATACGTGTCTGTCCAGATGCACGTATGTGCACACATATAAAACAGGGCTGTGCTAGAGCCAGTTCACACTGACTCCTGAGAGCGAACTGTGTATTTCTCTTCCCAACTCCACAGTCAGCGAAATGATATTGGTAGACTGAAATTGGCCCACAGTGGGAGTATTTACACCACAGAAATTGGCAAAGGGTACAAAATCAAAATTCTGTTTTTTATCAGACAGCAAGTTGTTAAATATTTACCAACTACATCTACTTCACTGTGTGTGTGTATGTGTACATGTATAGAGGGATAGATATATACACACATATATATACACCAGATATAGAGAATACAGAGGACAAGCATGTACTTTTCACCTTAGTATGTTCTGCTTAATTCATAACCTCTCTTTAAATATTCTTTGAAAGCAATACAGGAACCATGGATCTAAGTGAATGTGTATGCTTTTATCATAAAAAGGAAAGAAAAACCAATCTGCTCTTCCAAAATATGAAAGCGATCACTAAATTGATTCCTTTTTTTTTTTAACTTTCTCTCATTACTGCAAATTTGCTGCACTTGTATTTTCTTCCAGCCCCCGAATTAAACACACTTCTAATTTCTCACTTCAGGTGCATTAAGTGCGGCATAGGGCACAAATGAATAATTTTATTGATAATAAATTTTATAATCCACGCAGCACTTGCTGGAAAATGGATGTGTTCTGGATGCATGCGTTACTTCTCCTAATTTGAAGACCCCAGGATTGCAGTTGCCCTGCTCACTGAGCCTCTGGTAATTGCTGGCTACGTTCTATCGCTTTGAGGGCCGATTGACAATTCAGGCCCATGCTCTGCTTTGCGGGGATAAATTACAATAACCAGTTTATCAGATTATTACTTTTATTAATTTAAGAGACTAGACAACAGTGGTGAGTGGTTTCTGTCCCCTGCAGACAGAATTTATCCTAGCAGTTTAATGGTGCTGTGAGAGGCTGGATATACAATATCTCACAGAAGGTAACATCCCTATAGTCTCCCCAAATCACGAAAGTAAAACATCAATGAGAAGAAACCATTATGGAAGAGAGGGCTGACTGCAGTTGAGAAGAGAGAAGCCGAGAAAAACAGCGAAGAATTGGCTGGTTCTGAGCTTGCTTGGAAAGGATAATGGTTAGGAACATGAATCTTGACATCAGACAGTTCTCAGTCCCAGCCAGACAAACTGGATCTGTGTGAGCCTAAAACAAATCCACTCTCGGATCCTTTATCCTCATCTGTAAAATGGATGCAAAATAACATCCATCTCTTAGGACACAGAAGGATGGATGAGATCGTGTAGGTAAAGTGCTTGGCACAAGGCCTGGCCTGGCACGCACTCGATGGGTGGCAGATGTTGACTGTTCTTGGGATTCTATACTGAAGAAATCAGGAAAGTGTTTGTACCAGGTGAGAACCACCAAAAAAGTATAGTCTGGAAACTGGATCCACAAGAAGCTGGCTAAGATTGATTATGACAGCAGCTTGGAGTGAGTTCCCCATCATGGGAGGCATTCAAGGAAAACTGGGCATTTGTGCAAGAGATTTATGAATGGATGCTAGAATCAGACCAGATGATTTGAGGATTCTTGTCAAACTAATCAAGGTTATGGAAGATTGACCAAGTAGCCAACATTCATTGGGTACTTCAATGGCCAGAATAGCTGTAAGCATTTCATGTTGCTGTAGTTTAGATGTTTGGCCTCTCAAATCTAATCCCCAGTGTGGTGGTGTTGGGAGCTGGGGTCTTGTGGGGGGTGTTTGGGTCACAGGGGCAGAAGCGTGAGTGAGTTTGTGCTTTGTTAGTTCCTGCAGAGCCAGTTGCTAAAAAGAGCCTGGCACCTCTCCCCTCCCTCTTGCTCCCTCTCTTGCCAAGTGACCTCCGCACATGCTGGCTCTCTTCCCTCTTATGCTATGAGTGGAAGCAGCCTGAGGTCCTCCCCAGATGCTGGTGCCATACTTCTACGGCCTGCAGAACTGGGAGCTGGGTAATTTATAAAACAACACACAAGGTCTAAGACACATGATAGCTTATTTAATCTCCACAACAACTTTGAGAGAGATGCTGTCATTATTCTGATTTTATAGTTAAGGAAAGTGGGGCAGCCTGCCCAAAGTCATGCAGCAGCAAGTGACAGAGCCCAGACTCAAACCAGGCGGCCTGCCTCCCCAAGTCTTTGGCCTCTAGACTTGTCTGCACCATCCCAACCACACCCTTCAACCAGGCCAACGGCATCCACCTGCACCCCTCCCTCACCCGTGAGACCCCCTCCCCATGGCCTGCCACTGAAACATACCGATCCCACTAGCACAGCCAGCTCAGGAATCCAAGAAAACATCTGCAACCTGACTGCTCATCTGGAAAGAAACCACCATTCCATGTCTGCTCAAAAGCCTCCAACCATGCCACCAATGGGCAGAGCTTATTTCCCACCATCTGATGAGCCGAGGTCATGCAAAGCAGCTCTTCCCAACGTAAGGCTGCCCCAGCTGATGTGTGATACCAGCAGTCTCTTTGCCTAGGTTTGTGTTTCCTGGATGACCCAGTGCACCTGATGCTTACACAGCTGCCACATCGGCAGCTGATGGACTGCCCGGTGGCCTGCCTGAGGAGGGACACAGCAAATTGTTAAATGGATAGATTTGCTATAGAGGTACTGTAAACACCACTGCCACTGAATTATGGCCTTATGCTGTACTGTTTACAATCATAATGTAGTTAAGTTGGATTTCTATCTTTTTTTTTTTTCAGCAAAGACTCATGTGACCCTTCCAACAGGAAACATTTTGCTTTATGCAAAAATAAGTATATATCAAAAAAAGAAGAATATATCTAGATCTCTAAGCATTCTGGTTCTTCTAAGGATGGGGGTATGCTAGATATGCTCTCAAGTGGCATCTGTGACAATGGGAAGGACCCCCTTCTCCAACCTTGAGTCAGACTCAGGCACCAGGACCTGATCCCTGACAAGAGCCTTTCACAACACAAGAGGACAAGACGTCCCTTAAATGTATAAAATCAAAATGACCCCCATGTTGTCGCCGTGAGAAAGCAAGGCCAGCTGGCAGCAGGTGGCTCTACAGTAAACTTTCCCGGGGACAAATGTAGATCTGTGCAGCTCTGCAGACCCAAGTCGCCCTACCATTTTCGGGGGGGGAGGGGACTGGGTATGCTGTGGTGGCACTTAGCTCTTGGCGCCCAGATGTCCTTCTTATTCACCCAGCTCCCAAGACAGGTGCCTGGAGCAAGGCAGAAGGAGGGGGTGCTGTGCCCAGCCCAGAGCCCCCACCAGCAACAGCCTCTTTGTTCCCTGGCCCCGGAAGTCACAGTTCTGTACAAAGTTCCTGGTCTGGCCGGCACACCTCCACCAATCTCCTCCTTGTCCTCATCTTCCAAATCCCCAGCATTCCATGGCTCCCTCTCCCCACTCTCCTGATTAACAGCCGGCCACCTCATTTAGAAAGCTAACTTTTCTCAGAGTCCCATCCCGTTCTTGAGGTTTCAGTTGGAAACTTGGCCTAGATGACAGCTGTGTGGGCCTCTCCCCAGCTCGACCCAGCAGGAGTTCTAATACACTTCATTCTGGGGCTGGTTGCTGCTTTTAATCTATCAGCACGGCGCCGCAGCTGCTGTAAGCTAGCTGAAAATTGTCTGCACACGGGCAAACCATTTGTAACCCTTTTCAGTACAAACATGCACTTCAGCAGAAATGCACTGTCCAGCTCTCCCACACCTACAAAACGTGTGGGCCCAGAGTGGCCAAGTCTTCCCTCAGACCAGGAGGTTCCCCACCCTAACAACCAGGAAACTTTCAAAACGCCTGGACACATTATTGGCTTGGAAATTTCGCCCTCCTGACTCAACTTCTCATTCCAAGGAAAGCTGAAATCCTTCTTCAAAAGCTCAGGCCTGAGCGCCAGAGCACCACGGGCCCCTCTGACACCCAGATGTCCTCTGACGCTTCTCTTTGATTCTCAGTAACAGAAAGGGGCTCTTCTCCCCCAAGGAAGTAGGCTCAGCTTTGCAGAAACCCTCCCAAGTGCTGCCCACCCTCAGAACCAAACAGGACCTGGCTCAAAGCAACACTACCTGATTCTCAAATCTGCTGTTACCATCAACTCAAAGGGTCTCTAGTTGATCCACTCAGCAACATCAGACCCAATGGGGCTCCATGAACAGGGGAGGGCAGGAGAAATGCTTGCCAAAAATTAATAGTTACAGTTCTTACACAACAGCCAGTACCCTTCAGGCATCAAACATAATTTTAGATGTCAACAGGGAAAGAGCAAAAGGAAGAAAAGTAGGAAAATAAAACGGAAAAGGTAAGGATGGAAGGAGAGAACAGAGAGGAGAAGGGAGAAAGGGAGGGGAGTGGAGGGGAGGGAAGAGGAGGGAAGGGGTGATAAAAACACGGTGGGTGCTCCTATCAGAAAGCACCATCCATCCATCAATCTATCCTTCCTTCCTTCCTCCCTCTCTCCCTTCCTTCCTTCCTTCCATCCTTCCTTCATCTGCCTTTGCAAACCCCCTGGTGGTCAGTGGTAGGAGGCCTGGTCTAGCCCCACTTTCAGTGGAGATACTCAGAAGAGAAGTTGACTCCTTATCCCCAGGCTTCCATCACCAGGGTAGGAGACAGGCTTCCTGGCTTCTCCATCTGCCACAGAGGCCCCCAAACAGCACTCACAGCCACCTCTGCTGCCTGGTGGGGAGAGGGTCCTTCCTCTTCTACCACTCAAAGAAGGGCCATGGCTCCTCCAACCTGGCTCATTGGTCATTAGATTTCTCTGCTTGCAGAGCAGCACCCATAAGAGTCTGGATCACCCAACTGGGTCAGAACCCACACCCTGTTCCTGGAGCAGATGGGTGCAGATTGCCTAAACTCTCACCTCCCCTGCAGCCCAGTCCCAGCACTGGATGGGGGAGGAGGGGCTATGACAGATTCCATGGACCAAAGGAAAGAAGGGCTGCAGGGGGCCTGCAGGGAGGGATGTGGAGCTGGGTGATGGGGAAGGCCACCAAAATGAGTCCAACTCAAAAATCCAGTCTTCCCTCAGAATTGATACAGCAGCAGCTGTATCTCTTTCATTTGAGTAATTATCATATAATTAAGTGCATGAATTACAAGAGAGCCAAGGCATTAAATTAAAATATTTAATGCTTGTAAATCTGAAAATGATTACTGTGCTGATGTGCAGCCAGTGAGAAGGGAGGGTAATGGCTTGGCGGCCAGCACTGCGGGGAGGTGGTGGCAGCGCTGAGCTTCGCCCCGGAAGTCAGGGAAGGGGAGGGGAAGAGAGTGTCAAGGAACTTTGGGTAGGGGGAAGGCAGCAGCCTTGAGAGGGGGAAGCCTGTGCACAAAACTCACAGTTCATTCTCTGAGTAGGGGGAGGCGTTACTCCTAAAATGAGAGCCATGTGTTCTGAAGCTGCCAGCTACAGCAGTGGCACAGAAGAGGGGTAAGACGGGAGCCCCCTCACTGGAACTCTCACGGGGTGCTCAGAAGTCTCCAGGGACAGAAAAGAATGGGCCCAAATTGATGACATCACTCTCGAATTAAGTTTTACCCTTCAGAAAGTGTTCATGTTCCTGTGTGGACAAATAAGGAAATCAAGGCACAGAAAGGAACAGAGACTTGCCAAAGATCACAAGGCAAGCGGCAAGCAGGGCCAGGACCAGGGCCTCTGCCAGCCTGGACCTTCACACCTGTGAAGCCGTGATGAGCCAGCCCACCCAGCTTTAGCTGGCTTTGATGTGACCCAGGATGGCATTAGCTGATCCTTTCATTTCCCAAGCCAAACAGTCTCCCTCTCAGGACAAAAGGGAGGTACAAAGCTGCCACTGCGACGCTCCCATGATGCTGACGCACAGCTCCACAATGTGGAAACAGGGGTGAGCTTTGGGTTTCTGTCCAGAAAACACTATGCACTGCCCAGACAGAATCAGGCTAAACAGACCCCAGAAGGGTTCAAAAGAAAAAGGTCTCCTAGTCAGAGCCAGCCCTGCCAGCTCGCTTGCTGTACATGCTGGCCAACCAGGAATGGGACCACAAGCAGCCTTAACAAAAGCTCCCATGACCACCCTGAAATGCACTCACCAGGGAAAAGGCAAGGCATTGAAAAGAGCCCAGCCCCAGCAGGGAGGATGCAAAGAATAGCCATCCAGTGCAGATGCAAGGAAATTAGGTGCATGAGATGCCAAGAGAGGCTAGGGCCCCCTCTGCCCATGTGAACTCCACCAGCTGTCCCCATTCCTTGGTCCAGAAGACACCTCTTCCCATGGACCCAGTCCTCTGTGATGGCCAGCTCCTAATATCCCACTTGACAGGGTGGACCCAGCTCTAAGCACTCATTCCACTCACTCCTGCAGGAGAGAGCTGGCCTGTACTACCCCGGAAGTGGACCTTGCTTTTATTCCTGCCAGCATCCATTCTTCCTCCTTCTGGGAACAATGACCCAAGTGTCTTTTGGGGAACCTCCATCAGAGAATATTGGCACTCCTGAATCATAGGTGAGCATGTGATTCAGAATTGGCCAATCAGTGTGTTCCATGTCTCTGGATAAAGTGATTGGGTCCAGGATGAGCATGTGACTCAGGCCTGGCCAATGAGTGTATTTCATGCCTCTGGATAAAGTGATTAGGTCAAAAATGAACATGTGACCAGGCCTGGCCAATCAGAGCCAATTGTAAGAATTTTCTGGTATTACCTCACGGGGTTGCAACGCTGGTATAATGTAGGGCCTGGAGGGGCTGGTGGCCACTTTCCCTACCATACTGCAAGGGTTTTGGCAGAGAGGGAGACTAATAGAGAAAAGGAGGACCGAGAGCTGCAGAGAGAGAGGGTAGGGCTGTGCCTGCTGTGCCTTGAGAAGCCCTACTTTCAGCAGCAGTCAGCCCTTCCCCTTGTTCCCTAGACCAGCTGGGGGCAGGGTTCCAGCTCTTGCAATTCAAAAAACGTCTGACAGCTGTGTGCCTCCTAAACCTTCAGTGCCTCCCAGGGAGGGTTTTTGTTCCTTTTTTGTTCCTCTGTCTCCCTTCCCGCCTCTGCCTGGTCTCCTGCCCCACAGTATTAGTACATTGATGGTCTGAACAAATGAATAAATGAATGACAAATGCTCTCTGCGCAGGCCTCTGGGTCCAATGAGGGCTCCCCAATATCTCCCACATCCATTCCTCTTCTTGGCAGCCTCCCCTTGGCACTAAAATTCCCAGCCCACCCAAATCTGCGGAATAGCTGGTGCTGGACGTCACTCTGCTTGGGCCACTGTTGGCTGCAGGCCTCTTGTCCCAAAGCACACAGGGAGCTCCTTGAATGCAGGAACCTTCTCACGTCCTCCTCTTCTCCCCACAGCTGCTCCCAGGGCCTTCCCACCTCCAAACCTTTACTCTTCATGTCTCTGCTGTCTGAAATGACCCCATCCCGCCTTCAGGAGTCAGATTAAACCCCACCAGCCCCTTCTAATAAGGTTTCCCAGAACAGCGTCCCTTCTGAGAACACCTCCGCTTCTAAAGACCGCTAGCACCTACTGCGCATGCCCACTGGTGACCAATCCTGTTTTCTCCACAATCTGCCCACTCCTTTCCAACTCTGCTACCAGCATCCTTCTTCAGGCCGTCATCTTTTCCCTCCTGGATGACAAAAATCCTTCGAACCAGTTTCCCCTCTTCCGGGAACGATGTACCTGTCTTATCACCTCACTCAACCCAGAATGAGCTTTTCATGGACTTCCGGAGAAGGGAGTGGCTAAGGGTCAGAATGGAGGTCAACATACAAATCCTCCAAGACTTGTGGACAATCCACTGAGACTGCAGATGTGAAAGTCTGCACAGAGCAGACCCCCAGTTAGGGTCAGGGTTGGGAGGTGTGTTTTCCTGAATGGCAGCATGACAGAGTGAAAAG
This sequence comes from Cebus imitator, assembly GCF_001604975.1. NCBI lineage: Eukaryota > Metazoa > Chordata > Mammalia > Primates > Cebidae > Cebus > Cebus imitator. The sequence continues at coordinate 6,221,858 of NW_016107378.1, read as the reverse complement.
ACAGTCATGTTGGGGTCCCATAGGTTTAGGTACAAATCCTAGCCCTGCAATGTCCTGGCTGCCTATGTGGCCTCTGCTAGATTAAGAGCCTCAGTTTCTGCCCCTGGAAGATGAAAGTAACAGCAGGCTTGTTGCAACAGCCATGGAAAATGGATGTTAAGCGCCTCCTCTGGGCCTTCTACTGACACACGGTAGGCACTTGATAAATGGGCACTGCTGTCAGTGTGGGGCTGGTTGTGTGGCGTATCCCTAGCCTAAGTAGTGGAGTGCCCATGGAAAAAAACTGGCAGCTTACACGGGCCGTTCTTCAAATAAATGAATAACAAAACTGACATGAATTGGGAGCTTACTATGTGTCAGGCACTGTTTAAGTGCTTTCCATTTATTAAATTCATTTAATCCTCACAGCAACCTAGGAGGTCAGTAATAATTAGTGATATCCCATTTTAGAGAGGAGGAAATTGATGTGCAGGGGTGTAAGCAACTTGCCTAAGGAATTCAGAGCTGCTAAAGGAACTGCTGAACCAGGACCTGAAACCATCCGAAGTCTGTGTTCTGCCCCTCCTCCCCTATGGAGCCTGACTGCTCTGAGCTATGGACTATGAGTATTAAACAAAATGAAACAGGAGAGTCCTCATCCCTGCTCCCAGAAACTCACAAACACACTAGCACACTCTTGAGATGCATTTGGTAGAAAAAGGACTTCTAATCTGGCTCTGATGGAGCATAAATCATCCAGCCTCAATGCACCTCCATGCCATCATGACCCTTTAGTGAAGGCCTGCTTTGTGCATGGAATTGTACCAGGGAGGCTCCTTCTTTCATGATGTCATTTAACTCTCACAGCAACCCTATGAGATGGGTGTTACCATCCCCATTTTACAGATGAAAAGGCTGAGGCTCAGAGAAGTTAAGTGACTTCACCATGGTCACAGAGCACCATAGAGCTAAAAATTAAAGCCCATAATGGTTCCAATAAATCAAGCTGTCTTCATTTATATGGCAAGTTGTGGGGGGGGGCGGGTATTTACTTAATTCTTTTTCTTCCTCTCCCTCATTTTTAGCTCATAGTCAAGAGAGGTGCCTGCTAATGGAGAATGAAACGGTTTGCTATAATTTGCTCCAAAACAATATGCTTAATTACCACAAGCTCTTCCCCAACCAAATCACTTAATTGAATTCAGATAGCATGTTTGATGTTATATATAATATTTGGCAAGTTGGCCCTCTTTGGGGAGCGTATTGATGGAGTAGGAAAACAGATGTTCTGGAAGATGTTTCCAGATCAGGGCTGGACCAGACAGCTCTGGAGTTGAAAGGATTACAGAAGTTCAAAGAGAGTCGTGATATCAAGGGCCAGAGGCCAGGGCAGGCTCCATCCCATCACTCACCAGAAGGCCACCCCCAGCACAAGTGTGTCAGAAGAGGTCTCTAGGGCCCCGTGGCCACCCTCCCCAAGCTCCTGCTTGCTTGCTGGGGTAGAACAGTCAGGGAGGTCAAAGGCAGAGCCATGTAGGGACTCCTGAGCTAACAGGACAAGAGCAGGAGGGCTGCATGGACAGACAGATAGTATCCCTGGTCTGGAGAAGGCCCAACTGCAAGAGTCATTGGACAGAGCTTTCCAACAAGGTGCTGAGCCCTCTCAATTTGCTTGGGTTTCTTGGTTTACCCAACAAGAATTTGCTAGGCATCTATACTGTGCTGTCCATTTATTCAATAAACATTTGCTAAGTACCTACCTTGTATTTCTTTTTTTTAATCCATTTATTCATTCATTCAACAAACAAGCATCAAATGCTTACTTGCATAAAGCCTCAGGTCTTAGTGGTGCCTGCCCACCAGGAGCTCCCAGTCCAGCCAGGGAGGAGGATATTCACCAACTGCACATTCAAGTCACCACTAACTGCAGCCTGAGAGATGGACACCCAGGAGGGTAGAGAAAGGGGCAGCTCTCTGAGGGCATCAGACCTATGTCTCGGCAGGTCTGACACATGGAGAGCAAGTCCCAGCGGGGGAACAGCATGCACAAAGGCCTGTGGCTGGAACGCAGAGCGAAGGGCAAGTGACAGATAGAGGGGAGGGAAGGGTGGGGGTGTCTGACCACTCTACAGAGCCTTGTGGGATACATTGAGGGTCTCTACCTAAGGACAATGGGGAGCGATTGAAGACTCCAAACAGGGAGACACATTCAGAAGGCCATTTCCAGTCTACCACAGAGAGCAGATGAGCAGTGGGGACGCAGAATAGACCCGAAGAGCAGAGAGGATGCAGTTTCTGACTGGAAGTTCAGAAATGAAATGCACAGCCCCTCCCCGCTCGAACCCACAGGTCACTCCAAAACAGGGACAAGGGAACAGGCAGCTGCACTCCTAGGTGACCAACACTGCATGGGGAAGTTGGGTACTGAATTTTTAGTATTTGTCCTGCTTTCTTTGCTCCACATTTATTTTGAAATTACAAACATTAAAGAGAAGGTACATATTTTCATTCATTCTTCCACTCAAAAAATACTGATTGAGCACCTACTATGTGCCAGGCACCATGTGTACTAAGTGGAAAACAATCAAGACCTTTTAACCCAACAGTCAGACCCCAGTACCCTTTCTAGGTCTTTCCCTTACAACGCTCGTCTTAGACACATGTAACTAAGCCCTCAACTTGCCAGCTTCAGAAGCAGCACCTACTGTGTGTCAGGCACTGGGCAGTGACCTGGAGTGGAGACGACACAGACCTGCAGCTGCCTGAAATCCGCTGTGAGCATGAGATTTGCAAACAGGAGCCAAATGCATGACAATTCCCTCTGCAGAGGGAAAGTCCCATCCCTGGGGGACACAAAAGCAGACCTCATGAGTAAAGGAGGGGGCCACTGGAGCAGGACCATGGAGAGTGGGAAGGATTTTAACTGGGAGGAGTGAGACGCATGGGGTGAAGGTGTTTTCCACAGGAGACAGCATGCACAGAAGCAAGCAAAGCACATGACAAAAGAAGTTTGCAAACAGCAAATCACTCACTCTGGCTACAGCACATATTGGGAACCAAAGGCCATAATGCTGATACCTAGAGTAGGCCAAGCACAGAGAACATCAGTGGCTGAGCAAAACAGTGCGCTTCTTTCTATAGGCACTAAAAGCCCACTGGAGTCTTCAAGAAGTGGCATGATCAAGTGTGGTACTTCCAGATTGTGAGTGACAGCATGAGTTGGAAGAGGCTGCTTGGCGGGGAGACCAGCTGACATGTATTACCATGGCTCAAGGAACCATGAAGAAGGTGTGGAGGGAGGCGGTGGTGATACAAAGGACGGAACATGAGGCCTCCCACAGTGCACACTGGAGAGGGATGCTGGCAATGGGAGGAATGGAAGAGCAGGTCCTAGGCAGATTCAACTGTTGTCATAATCCTTGCTCAACAGTCTCTTAGAGAACTCGTGTGACCCACTCATGTCACTGGGTTAACTTAGGTTTCTACTGGTTGAGAATGATATGCAGTGCCCAGTACATGTAGGCTATTCATAAGGGAGAGTGGGAAGATCTGGCTAACTAGTAGACAGGTGGACGGATGAATGGATGGGAGTGAATAAGCAGATGGGTAAGTGAATGGTGACTTAAATATTTGGATGGATGGATGAACACATGGACAATGGATGATGGATGGATGAATGGACTGATGGAAGGCAGAAGTGAGCAGAGGAGTAAATGGATACGTGGATGGGCCAGTGGATGCGTGGACACATGGGTGGACTGATGTATGTCCTGCAATAACTCCCAGCAGAACATGTCTAGAAGATGCTGGGAGACTCCAGGCCAGCGAATATATTCTGGGTTTGTAAGCCGTGGGGAATCTCCTTGGCTTACCTAATCACTTCCAGTTGAAACCTCTTCTCGCCCAGCTCTGTTGTCTTACTCCATTTTCCGTTGCTATAACAGAATGCCAGGGATAAGTAATTTATCAAGAAAATAAATTTATTTTGCTCATGATTCTGGAGGCTGCAAAGTCCAAGAGCACAGAGACGACATCTGGAGAGGGCCTCCTTGCTATGTGATAACAAGGTGCAGGGCATCACATGGCAAGAGAGCACGTGTATGCATGTCCACTCAGGCCTTTCCCAATAAAGCCACCAGTTCCACCATATGGGCCTACCCTGATGACTTTAATCCTAATTACCTCCCACACCCCACCTCCAAATGACTCAACATACGGATTTTGGGATTAAGTCTGGAGACACGAAATTTGGGGAACACATTCAAATCATTGCATCCATCCTCTGCATTCCAAAAGACAGTCCAACAGAAAAATCTGGAATCAAGAGACCCAGCTGATTACTAATTCCAGTTTTGTTCTGATGTGCTGAGTGACCTTAGACAACCCCCTTCCCCTCTCTGGGCTTCTCTTTGATATCCAGTTCAATGAAGGAACAGGACTAGATCAGGGATGCCTACATGTGGTGAGCCTGCTGATCACCCCCACGCCCTCACCCATACCTCACAGCAAGCCATACCAATCTTTAAGGAATCATTGCATGCTGAGCCACATTTGCCAGGTGATCTTTAAGGAAAGCGGTTCTCACACTTTAGTGAATCAGAATTGGCCGGAGCATATTTTAACACAAAGATTACAAGCTGGGTGCAATGGTTCACACCTGTAATCCCAGCTCTTTGGGAGGCTGACGTGACAGGATTGCTTGAGGTTAGGAGTTCGAGACCATCTTGGGCCACATAGTGGGACTCATCTCTATACAAAATTTTAAAAATTAGCCATGCATGGTGGTACACATCTGTGGTCCCAGCTACTCGGGAAGCTGGGACGCAAGGATCACTGGGAGTTTGACGTTGCAGTGAACTATGACAGCACCACTGCACTCCAGTGACAGCAAGACCCTGTCTCTAAAAAAGCAAACACTGATTGCCAGTCCTCATCCAGAGCCTCTGATTCAGCAGGTCTGCATGGGGCTGGGAATTTGCATTTCTAGCAAACTCTCAGGTGATGCTGCTGCTGCTGCTGCTGCTGCTGCTGCTGCTGCTGGTCCGTGCACCCTTGGAGAACCACTGATCTAGGGATCCCTGCTCTGAGAGTCTGTGGTAAAACCTAGCAGGTAGCCCCATGTAGGGGGAAGCTTGCCATACCCAAAACAGGAAGCCTGCTGGAGCCACTGTCCCCTCCAGTCATTCAAAGTCATCCTTGGACCCAATGACAGGGGCACTCTCCGCCTACAGCCAGCTGCACTCCGGGTCCTGCGCCCGGCCTCACCATGCCCTGCTCCCTCCTGCCTTCCCTCTCTCCCAGAGCCTGGGAGAGCACCAGACCTTCTGCCGCCTGCGTGCTGCCTGCCCCTGCCGCCCTCGGAACAGCTGTGGGCTTAATTATCAAAATAACATTTTAATAGTCTCATAACTGAACTCCCTTCAAAACATGCCAGTGGAGGAGGCGGGAAGGATTCTTTTTAGTACCTCTTCCCGCCCAACTTGCTAATCGGAGGCATTTAAGCTGCTGGGAGGCCCAGATGCCTGGCCCTGCCCACGGAGCTCCTCCTGCCACCCCACACGGATGTGGCTTCCACATGCCGACCCAGGGCTCAGGCCCATACCAGACTGTCAGCCGGAACCAGGAGTCATTGCAGGAGTCTTCGTAATGAGAAGAAAGCGGCTCATTCACGCAAACCCAGGCATCACTCAGGAAAGCAGATACGCTAAGGAAACTTAGGCAATTCATTTGCGATCACTAGGGGTTTCACTTGCTTTCAACACATTTTTTTTTTTAGATTTAAAAAAAATTGCTACCACCAACATTAACTCTGGCTCCCCATCTCCCTGCCATTTCATGTAAGAATTCCACAGGGAGTCCTGGCGGGTATTTAGATCTTAAGTTAAGCTCCACTAAGCAAGCCCAATGCAAAACTAGCTTCTCAGATCAGCAGTTTTCCCTCCCACCTGCCTCAGCTCCTTCACTCACTAGGTTCTTAAGGCCTTTGACATCACACCCAGCCAGCACTCACGATGCCTGGGCTGCGTGCTAAGTGCCCAGCATGTGTTACGAGTGGCTGCCCCAGTCCTCGTTCAGCAGCACAGGGAGACAGGCCAGCTTGTCTAGGAGGAAATGAAACCAGGAGAGGCCACATCCCTAAGCTGTATGGCTGGCAGTGGGCAGGGCTTTGACAGAGGCCAGGTGGGAGGGCACTGTCCTATCTCCCTCAGCCTTTGCCCTGGGTGCCCTGACTTCCAGGCCAGCCCTTCTCAAACTTGACTGAGCATGCAGATCACCTGGAGCTCTTTCTAAAATGCAGGTTCTGGTTTGGCAGGACCAGGTGAGGCCTGATCTTCTGTGTTTCTTGCACACGCTGACACTGTGGATGGTGTGGGTCACTGGACCACACTTTGAGGAGCCTGCTGGGAGAAGTAAAAGCCAAACTCTATCACGGGGTAGGGGCCTGGTTCTCCCCTGGCCCTCTCCTAATCACCCCAGGTAGTGCCCCTGCTTTCTGGGAGAGACAGAGGGGCGGGGCTATTTCAAAGGCCAGTGTTCTCACCCTACCCTGTTCATCCTGTTTCTCAAACTCCATACCCAGACATGGAACCAGAAGTTTCCTTCGCTCTCTGGAGGAAATTGCCAGAACCAGACAAATCCCTTTGGCCCTCATCATATTCCCTGCTGCCTGGGTTGACCACCTACTGTATACCAAGACAGACACTGGGAACACTGGAACAGCAACCGTGGCTGTGGTCCCTCAGCCCAGGAGGCTGACTGGAGGGCCTGGCCGGCTGCTGTCCAAGGGAGCTCATGGTGCCAGGGGCAGGGGTGCAGGCAAGAGCAGCAGCTGGGCTGGGCACTGCCAGGTGCCCTGAACCCTAAGAGAGTCAAGTCCATTGAGTGTTAGCCCCAATGCAACTACATTGACTACCAATAAAAACGGAGGCCACCCTGGATGCCACCTGGAAGCAGGCACTCTTTCACAGACTTGCATACTCAGGACGCAGCAGTCCTTGGCCCAAGGTCAGCCCTTGGCAAATTGGTCCCTACTCATCAGAAAATCAGTCCTACTGGAAAACCCACAGAGCCCAACTCTCTGCTGCCCGCACAGTCTGCCCCAGCAGAGTTCAGAGCCCTGAATTCAAGTCCTACCTGTGCCTTTCCAAGTGCTGTGGCCTTGAGCAAACAGTCTTCTTCTCTGAGCTGAATTTTTTTCATTGGCACTGGGCATGATTCCCAGGGTTCGCCCAGAGCAGATACCATATGATAAGGAATGCATGCACATACATTCCTTCTTTATTAGATATAGTCTTTGAAGTGAAAGACCTTTACCTTTTAAAAAATGTAGCTTAATACTATTCAATGAAGCAAGTGATTACTAAGCATTTACTAAATCTAGAATTTGGGGGCCAGGAACAGGGGCACCGATAAGAAGACAAGCAAGTCCCTGTTCTGAAAGGAATCTGGAACCAACTGAGATGTGCCGAATGCATGTGACAGCATTAAAGACAGCCCGGGCAGACAACGAGGCAGACAGGTTGGGTGTGCAACCACCCAGGGCAGACAATGGAAGACCTGCGGTCAGGCCAGCCGGGGGGCTCCCTGCAGGAGGGGTGCTGCGAGCCACGTTTCCAGGAATAGTAAAGAGTGGTAGGAAACGAAATTAACTCCCACAGACATAATAATATCAAACACCTATCTACTCATTGGTACCCATGTCAACAACGATCTATGCACTTTGTATACTTAGCTTACGTAATTCTCACTAGCACGTAAGGGGAGGGTGCTGTTATCATGACTGTTTTATTGAGGAGAAAGCAGGCACGGTGGTTACATGACTGGCCTAGTTGCCCAGAGAGCAGGACGCAGAACTGAGGCTTGCGCCCAGGAAGATGCCAGGGCCCCACGTCCAGCGAGGCCCAGCGGTCAGCCAGGAGCCAGCATCTCTACAGAGAAAAGGACAGCTGGGACATCTCTCCGAGCAGGGTCAAGAGAGAAGGGATACATGGCGGCAGGACTGGAAAGGTAGGGCAGGCAGTCCAGCAGCCGCCGAGCTTGCGGCAGGTAAGCGGAGGGGGAGGGCGAGGCCGGGAGGTGACTTAAGCCCACAGGAAATGCTGGCAGCCACAGGTAGTGCCGACCCTCCTCACTCATGTAGAGAAGGATTTCCCTGCGCCCCACTGATGGCACGGAGGGAGACCTCCACTGTAGAAGCAGCTTCCATCCTCCTTCCACCATGCAGGTGCAAGAGGCCTCTCCAGGACATAACAGCCTCTCTAATTCCTATTTGCCAGTGATAGAGACCCAGCTCCCAACCACCCTAGACCAGGCTGCCTCTGAATCTCTGCACTCACATTGCAGTAAAGGCCAGTATCTGCTCAACCCAGACACATGGTAGGCACACACCATGGGCATGTGAGAGAGGGTTGTGGCAGGGATCGGGGGGAGGAATGTCTAGCACCTGCATTTGTAAGAAAGGCAGGACCAGCAGAGCCTAGAGCCGTGGTATTCCAAGATCTTCATTTCTCCAGCAGGGAGCTGGGTGTGCCATTGTCCAAAGCCTCTGAAGCCACTGAAATGGCACCAGTGTCAGTAAACATCCCCCAAGGCAGGACAGGAATCTGAACCACTGTCTGCAAATGGCCACCAGCCAGGGACCCCCTTCAGCAACAAGCTCCCTCTCCCACTCCCAGAGGCGGCCTCTGTCCATCCCATCCATCGCAGCTGGAGTAAGTCCTCTCTGTCCCCTGGCTCCAGAAGGGGAAAGACTGCTTCCATTTGCTAAGGGTCTTCTTCATTTCCTTCACCTTCTCACAACTGCACTTTCTAAAACAGGATATTAAGGGAAGAGAAACCGAGGGCTTTCGGGGTATTTTAGCCTCCGCTCCAGGGAAAAACAGACACTCATCCCTGTCTGAAATTGCTTCACTCCGAGAGCTTGTGGGCCGCAGGAGCCTCCCGCCAGAGATGAGCAGAAAATAGAGTTTGTTTCTCTATTTCCCAGTCCCCTCGCCTCGCCCTCTCCTCCTCTCACCCGCCTCCTCCTTTCTGCCTGGTACACGGCTGGGGGCTGGGGCCTCGGGCCTCGTGGCTCCACACGGCTGCCTGGTGCCACGGAGCAGGGCATGGGCTCCCACGGCACGCAGTCTGGAAGGGAGGGGGACCAGCAGAAATCCTGCCCACTTCCTCCCATGACCCGAAACCCCCCAAACCAGTCTTCAAATAACCCTGGACGGAGGTAGACCCAAGGACCTTTTGTTCCCTGAAATATTCAGGTTTTCAGGTCATTCTCTGGCCTTGCCAGGAATGTAGTCCTCCTGGCTTGAACAAAACGCGCTAGTGTTAAAATATTCATCTGGTTTTGGTTGGGAGTGAGGGGGTGTGTGTGTGTTTCAAGGAAACAAAAACATTATTTTCCCCTCTTCCTCTGCTCCCAAGCATACCTGGGAGGCTCATGCTCCACCTTGATTTGGGCAACTTCTTTTTCAGGTTCCTCTGTGGTTCCCCAGGATGCAGAGGGTGGGAGAAACACAGATGGATGGATTCAACTAGTTGTTGCTTCTCCAAAGGAAAGAGGAGGGATATTAGATATTTCCTTGGAAGTTAATTCAACTCGAAGCTGGGCACTGGGAATATTCTGTCCAAGCAATTAATCCCTGCCCCCCAACCCCCACCCATAGTGGCCCCGCCCCAGCCCCTGGTGGTAGCTGTCTACTCTCCAGAAGGTCAGGTGCACACACGACCACTGACCAGACCCCCACAGGGCAGGACCCCTTTTGGGCCAACTGGACCAGACTGGGGCCCTTGGGATCCTTTAATTACCAGTCACTCCGCTTCCTTTCCCTTGGCTCCTCAGTCCCAGCACAGAAACCTGCCAAGTGTCCACCCCGAGGACTGGGAAAATCAGCTACCTACTGGCCCTGGTCTTTAACTAAAGGCTCGAGCTAAATTATATTGCAGACCTTGGGGAGCTTGGGAGTGGTGGCTGGAGGAAGGGCTGTCGGTGGGCTTGTAGGGAGGGAGAAGGGAGGGTTCAGGCACGCTGAGCGTGCTTTCATCCACTTCTCAAGAAAAGCTGGGGAAACTGAGGCTTGAGGAGTAACATAATTCATAGGGGGCTGGGGAAGCACGGAATCCAGCCAGCCCTGCTCCCTCCTTTCTCAGGGACCATCATAAAGGGTTCCAAACAGTCTTTGGGGAAAGAAGATAGACATTCCAGATGGTCAGTCCTGTGAGATGACGTCCCACCAGGGGAGGGCACAGGTAGGGCTGGCAGAGGGCCAGCTGAAGAAACTCAGCAGCACAGAGTCATCCAGACCAACACACCTAAGTTTGTCCACCTACCTTTCAAATTATAGCTTGACTCGGCCTCCCCACCCACTGCCACCACCATGGACTGTCATCTCCAGCCAGCACAGCGCAGCAGTGCCACCCACGGGACCCTGAGCTTCCACCCTTGCTCTTGGATGTTCCCATCTCCACCCAGAGACCATAGCAATCTTTAAACAAACTGAAAATAGGAAAATGTCACTCACAGCTTATAGCCTTGCAGTAATTTCTTATTGTGGAGAATACAATCCCAGTTTTTGGCCACATCCTGCAAAGCCCAATATCTCCTGGCCTCTGCTGGCCTCTCTCACATCATGGGAACCACTGTCCCGGTCACTGCCCACACTCCAGCCCCACACCCAGCTGGCTCCTTCTCATCCTTCAAACCTTGGCTTAACCAACATCCTCCATTGTCCCTATCCCTGCCCCGATAACACAACTCTTAGTTTGTAATTATGTATTTACTTGTTTGCCTGTTTATCACTGGCTTTCCCAACAACACAGTCAACTACAGGGAGGTGTGGAAAATACATGTATTCATTCCCCCAGATCCCCAGCAAAGTGCCTGAAGCAGAGCAGCCTCTCAAACGTTTGTTGAATGAATTAAAGAAAACATGGCTTCCAGTTAGCTCAAAGCAGAACTTCCCCATTGTCAAGGGATGGAGAAAGGAGAGCTCTGAACACTCCAGACCTGTAGAAACAAATATTCTTCCAACCTGTGATGCATATCAACGTTCCCTGCTCCTTTTTAATTCCTGATCACATTTGGATTCAGATATTTAAGAAGCCAGAGAAGCAAATGTTATACAATGCTCTGAGAACCCCCAAGAGATTCTGCATTCAAGGGTAGAAAAGTTTCACTTTCATAAAGCCTAATAAAATCTTGCTTCCACCGAGCAGGCAGCGGAGAACACATTCAGAGAGCCTACGGGGCGCTCTGTGGATCGTGAGAGCACAGAAACGTGGACTGTGACCAGAATACCAGAGTTCACAGGACCCGCCAGGAGGACAGCCCAAGGCCCGGGCAGGCCCACCGCATGCACAGAAAAAGGGCCTTGAGAATTCACGAGCTGGGTAGATGTACGCCCCAGCCGTGATATTTATAACAATAAATGATTCGCGAGCTTGCCACAGCCCACCGCACTCCTCTTTAAGAACCGTGGACAGAAACAAACACATATGCACCGCCCCTCTCCAAAAATAAACAAGGTGGGGAAAAGAGGCGTTCTGTTCCTCCAGCCCCACTGAAGTGGGCTTACCCATTGCTCTAATGTAATCAGAAGAACATTAAACATTTCTAAAGTCTCCTCTCTTTTCCATGGCTGATTAAGCAGTTGGGAGCAGAGAGTTTACTGTGAAAAAAAGCAAACAATTATGTGCTATCCGAGGTAAACATTACCTTAGTAATGGAAGCTGAGATGCACAGCCCCATTGTCAGTAGGGATTATCATTATAATACTTAAAATAACATTTATAACACTTACTGAAATTACACGAATGAAGTCTGCAGAGACACCGAAATGAAATCAGCTCAATGTGTTTTTATAAGAATACTGAAATCTCCGTCCCTTGGAGGAAAGTTATAGGCATTAACAGTTTTTGCTGGGCCTCCATTAGCTGGTAAAATTTGAATACTGTTTCTTAGGTGAGCTCTAATCTTCTTTGAATCCTCCCAACACATTTTATCTGTAAAAAATTGTAGTTAAAAATTTAGTTTGATGGAAGGATATTTAAGTGCTTTTCCTCATCTAACTCCCTGAAAGCGCCCCAGAGAGTCTCCCTGTAATTTGTTCAAACGAAATAATATTTTCGTTTCCCCGTTTCTCTTTGTTGTCTTGGGTGATGAAAAGTAACATTTCTTTTCTTTCAATCCTATTAAGCAAGGCTCGAGGAATGCCAGCCACTCAATCCAAATGCGATCTGGCAGACAGGCACTCGGCTTAAAAAACGGGGCCTGCCAACCCGGGTTTCTGTCAGGAGCTGACACGTCAGCAGGCATCAGTTCCCTGCAACATTTCCCAAGCAATAACCAGGGTTATCAGCAAGCTGAGTAGGTTTGTTCCTTCTCTCTCGCTGTCTTTATTTCAGTTGACATGCTGGGAAACTTGGCTCAAATATCTGGTTAGTTGAACATACTCTGTACCCCCATGCAACTCACCACACTCACATCGTCCCCTGAGCCCACCTGACGCCTACACAAAAGCTGGGGATGCAGCAAACTGTCCCGTTCTCCAACGGCAGGACTTGCTCCCCGGGGAAGCCCCTTCCAGGCAGAAAGGTGAGTGAGCTCCTACTCTAGTCCTTCCTGAATCCACTGAGCCTCCTATTCCTCTTCTCATACCCCAGGGCTTCCTTCCACGTTGGTCATTAACCAAACTTACAAACTCCAAGCCACTCTTCAAAACCCGTTATTCAGTATCACCTCTTCTCTGAAGCCTTCCCCAGCATCCGAGTGTATTCGTGCATTGCAAATGCTTTTTGCAAATGCTTTTACTTCATCCAGAAAGGTGTGATTAAATAAGTTACGGTAAAGCCATAAAATAAAACACGATGCATACTCTATTTTTTAATGGAGCAGAACCAAATGGGCTGAAATAGAAAGATGTCCACGTGCAATTCTAAAAGTGAAGGAAGCAAGATGCAGAATAACAAATGTAATTGATCCCATCTGAATAATACATGTGTATGGGCATAGAAAATTCTTGGAGGCACATAAACATCAATAAGAGTAGTAGGTGGCTTTCCAGGGAGTGGAAACCGAGGGGAGAGTCAAGAGGGCTTACATAAGGGAGAATTTATACTCTTCTATGTTATTAAAATCTCTTTTTCCGCAAATATGCATTACTTTTTGATGAAAAAAATAATAACATCTACCTATGTTGATAACAAAGACTTACTAGTGCCATTTTGAATTTCTACATTTAACTCATTGGAATGAATGCTGTCGTAGGAAAGATCGCTATCACCAAAGATCAGTTTTATCACACGACTTTCTAAATGACCCATGCTCCCTATCCATTTGTGAATGTCTTGCTCACATCACAACTGTTAATTTATCGTATGTATGGAAGCCCTCTGAAGATGTAATTCTGTTAGCAACCTACTCAAATTTGGGCTCTGTCTTCCTCTTTCTGCTCCTGCCTGGCTGGTAAACAGAAGGAAAGGCCAGCCAAGAAGAACCACAGTGAGACCTCAGAGGCCACCCGTGGACCACAATTTTGGGCAATAGCAAGGGGGCAGGACCTAGGAGCCTTCCTAGACTGATGGCAACAAATGGTCATGTGTTTGAGATATTTTGGCCAACTTCTGATGGTGGGTTTTCTCATCTCCTTTGTGTTCCCATCCAGCATGACCAGGGATGCTGGCAGGACATTGACATTTGGGTTTTCCAGATAAAGCTGCCACGTGACATTAGAAAAGCATCTTGTGATGATGCTAATCACACCATAAGTGGGGGAAAAATCATGATGGCAGCACCATTTCCATTCTATAAGAAATGTCTACGAATTCTAAATTATTTGAAAATAAATATGTACGCACAAAATATTTAACCTATCAATTTTATTCTAATGACATAATTTTCTTTACAAACGCATTAACCACCTACAAAAGTACTCTCATGACTATATGCATATTTCATATATATTCATACACATATATATATATACACATACATACACACACTTACATATCATCAAGCTCAAAGACCATTACCCAGGGAGAAAGGGTGGATACTGTACCAAATCTATATCCAGTAATGGCAAGTGCCTAGCAAGTGTGACGTAGTGCTAATGAACAGTCAATAAAATATATTGATCAGGTTAGGCTAGTGGTCCCATAACCAAGTACCACAACCTTGCAAATACTAACAATCTGTCCAGAAGATGGGAATCCAAATGTTTTCTGCTACTATGCTAAGTTATAAGAAAACAAAATTATTTTAATTATGGACTGCAGCTAGTGGGTGGCAGAAGAAGTTGGAGCCTGGGGTGCTCAGGAATGTGTCAGTCCCAGACCCAGTTTGTTCACTGAGCAGATATCAGGCCTAGAAGATGCTAGAATAAGCTCTGATAGCCACACACATTGTCTTCCAAGCTTAAAAAGTTCTTTTCATAAATACTGGTTTGTAGGCACCAATATCCATGTGCTTAGAGAGGGAAGACGCAGGAATGCAAACCTCTCCTACACTTCCCATGGAAACGAGAGCGAAAGATGGTGGGTGCAAGGGTGTAAGAGGCCTTGTGGAGTCCCCCATGTCCCTTAGTAGCTAACTGGGTATATAAAGAAAGTCTATCCCATCCCTTTTAGGAGCTGGGCCTCTATTGTGGAATGAGCTTGCAGTGGCTGCTAACCACTGCCTAAGCGTAGGGCATCCTGTACTTTGTCCAAAAACTGCATTTTTCCAGCTTTAAGGGGCCTGCTGAACTTTGGTTTTCTGGAACTTTTTCAACAGCCCATACCACAGCCTCCCTGACCAAGCCTCCTAGAGCTACAGGGATTACCTGTGTTCCTCCGCTAGCGCTGCCATAAGGAAGAACCACGTGATGACTGGGTGACCTAAGCCACAGAAATTTATCTTCTCACAGTAGTGGAAGCTGGAAGTCCGAGATCAAGGTGTCAGGGTCAACAGGGTTGGCTTCTTCTGTGGCCTCCCTACTTGGCTTGGATGTAGCCCCCCGCTTCCTGTGTCCCCCCATGATCTGTCCTCTGAGCACATGCAACCTGATGTCTCTAATTTTCCTCTTCTTATGAGGACACCGGTCAGATTGGATTAGGGCCCAACTGAGCACCTCATTTTGATTAAATTACCTTTGAACAATGCCGTCTCCAAATATGGTCACATTCTCAAGTATCGGGAGTTAGAGCTTCAATATGCAGAATTTGCAGGGAATGTAATTCAGCCCAGAACAGTATCTTCTTGGGTCTCTGTTATTCCAGAAGGAAGGAGCCTTGGCTGTCTTGTCTGTGTCAGATCCAGAGCCCCTCCCTGGCACTCATTTCATTGGCACCAGGCTTCTGTAAGCACTGCCATGGCTTTCTCAAGTCAAGGCAGAAGGGTCAGAAGTGCTCGTGAACTTCCAGGGACCGATGGCCCTGTTTCTCCCGCCACCACCCTTTCTGAATTACATTTAGGCTATGGCAAAGGGACTTGAAGGTAACCTCATCCAATCTCTTCCCCCAAGACCCCTTCAGATTTGCAAGACCTGAATGGAAGACTTGCAGAAAGAAAATTTTAAGAGAGCTGTGGCTGCCCCCAGAACACAGATCCGACGTGGGTGAGAAGGTGCTCAGGACGCAGACACTGGCTCAGCCTCTCAGGCCCCTGAGGAGCAGCCCACACCTTCCCTCCCACTCCCAAGGCTCCCCCCGGTCCCACAGCTGCCAATGGGGGGTCAGCCCTCCCCACCCCCGCACCCACAGCCCCTGCACAGCCAGCTGCTGTCACACAGGCCTCGATGAGGGGATGAGAGTTGAGGAGGTATTTTTTAGTTGCATGTGTTTTGAAAAATCTGTTCATGTGTCAGATGCATCCTGCCTGTGCCACGGAGAGCAGGCTTTGCAATCTGAATCGGCAAATTTGTTAACTGACTGTTGAGTCTAATGTTATACCACTATTCTGCCTCTCGTTAGCAACGCAAATTACCGGCAATTAGCCGGCTGACTGTTCAAAGGCAGTTCAATTTCATGTATAAAGAGAACTATATAATGCTTAATGTATCTATCAAATGTAACAGCCCAAACAAAATTAATGATATGAACACAATGAGTGCTTTTAAGGGATAATTACAAGGTGTCCGTCATGAGAGGCGAGCCATGGAGTCAGACACAATTCGGGCAGTCACCAAAGTTCTCGAGGCTGGCCTAGACTATTAGGAGAGAGAAAAGGAGTTGAGATTCAGGGGAGGCTCAGCCCTGTCACCGGACAGGGCAGGAAGGCGGGCCGCTGTGGTGTCTGAAAAAATACAACTGTGATTTCAAGCCCTGAGTGAAATGACACATTGGGCTCCATTTCCTCATCTGCAAAATGGGAACAATCGCATCTGCTTCCGAGAACCCTAACCTGGCACAACACAACCAAATGGCAATATAAAAGCACAGCTAACTCTCCCGGCCTCACCTGGAAGAAGGTGGCGATGCTGTTGATGTTCTTATTATTACATAAGAATTTCCGAGGTGAGGCCCAGCAGACCTCTTCGCGCCTGCATCGCTGACAGAGTAGCGTGGCATGATACAAACGACACTTCAATTTAATTACCACCTTTTTTTTTTCCCTCCTGTAACTAAACATTTTCCTCTGCTCAGTATCCCTGGAATGGCTGGGCCATTCCCAGTGTATTACTTGCATATCTATAATTAAATAATTAAGAATTGTTCAAGCCCTTCCAAACACAACAAAAGGCGATGATTATTTCAAAGCCACTTTAGGAAGAGTCAAGCCCCTATCAGCTCCATTTTTTGCTAATAGTTATGCAAGGCTGCACCGGCAGCATTCCCTCTTGCATGCCAGCACACCAATAAATTAAGATATTCCTGGCCGCATCTGCACGAGGGAAATTAGAGCATTACCTGGTCCCCGCCAGTGTGCCAGCTCCAAGCGGCAGGCGCAGCCCACGCTGGGCGACCAGCTGTCTGCGAATGTGGCGTGTGGATCACAGCTCAGAGCCAGGGGATCTCTTAGGAGGTCTGCTCTAATATCACAACTGCCTCGCTGCAGGACTGTTCCCTTCACAGCACAGTATTCAAACACTTCTTCCGCCTCTTTCTTTCCAGCTCCGAACCAGGGAGAACCGGGACCTGGGACCTCCGAGCCAGTCCCTGGATGCCAACGTGAGCCTGGCTGATTTTTCGTGTTCGCCTCGGAATCCTTAATGGTGAGGATTGCACCGAGGCACTTTGTTTTCTGAAATCCCAGCCCCAGCTGCCTGGGAGGAGGGGCGACCTCATTGCTGGTGGGTCTAACTTCACCAGGCACAATGTCTCGTTGGTTTTGATGAGGGACAAGTGGTCCTCGTGGAGAATTAACAGCCAAAATGATTCCACAACAGTTTACACAAGCACAGACTCACTATCCGGAAAACAGGGAAGGCCAGATTTTCCCAAAAAAGGGTGGAGGCATTCAGCTTGGGAGGCCGAGTCCCAGGGTGTGTAACATCTTGAGGGTCAATATTCAGTTTCCCATGCATTCCTTTAGGTCTGAATCCTCTCCCTCTGCAGACCTCCCAAGCCCCTGACCATGACAGACAGGCCTTGGAAATGGTCCCTGTGCTTTGGATAAACAAAAGCAAAAACAATGAAGTGCCACTGACCCTGCATTTGGCAAATGTTCGAGGCATCCACAATGCAGGCTCTTTGGCAAAATAACCTGAGGTGCCGCAGGCCTGGATCAGAGCTGGGCTTGGCAGGTGGGAAGAATGAGGTTATAAGCATCGGGGATCCAAGGGACGTGTGGGTAGGGGTGGTGGGGACAGGCGGAAGGAGCTGATCTAGGAGCTGCTGCTAAGTCAGAAGCATTGAGACGAGGGGCTCTGACACTGGTGTGAGAGGGAGGCGGTTTCACGCAGCTGGCTGTGGGGGTGGAACAGGAGAGAGAAGGATGCCAGGGCTGGACACCACTGATTTGGGGGTTTTCAGACATGCATGAGGACAAGAGTATCCAAGGAGTGGTCAACAGGGTCTAATGGCCTGGAAAGACTACAAAAGTCATCAGCTTCTCTAATCAGGAGTCACCGGTGACTCTAGCAAAAAGAACTTCAAAGAGCATCATGCTCTCTGCAATGCCTTTAACTTTCACTGTTTCTTCTGGTGAACTCCTATTCATGAATTCAGAAGCCCAACTCAAATGCCCCTCCTCTTTCAAACTTCCACTGACCACTCCCTATCTTTACTTATCTATTCCCAGCACACATAACCGGGACAGACAAACTCTTCCTAACCCATTCGTACTATTTAGGAATTTGCATCTACCTCCCCCATCAGACTGGATATTCCTCTAGGATAGGAGCTATGTTTGCCTTAGCTCAGGGTCCTCAGCAATCAGCAAAAAGCCTGGCATGAAACTGGCAGAAACAGACTAGATGGCATGAGAGGAAAAATATTCCAAGCCTCGGGTGGAGAGTCTGAGACCCTGTGAATCCTGTCTGCCGCAGGAGGCTGCCTCAGTAAGTTGTATTGGGGGTCAACTCCTGAACCCCAAGGGCCAGAAACCAGAAGACCATGGGGATCTTGTGTTTGTACTCAGTGCATGGGATGAACATGTTCCTCCCAGGGCACACTGGAGGTGTCTGCCCAGAGGGGTGGCAGCTGGCTCCCGACCTTACATACACTGAGGCTAACCCCAGCCCCAAAGAACAGAGCCCTCCCATGACACCCACAAAAAGTGAAAATTGGATTCTTCTCCCTTTCACTCCATCTGAGTATGAGCTGTTGCAAATTATGCTGCACCTTCTTGGCTTCATAAGCAGGTTAAATTCCACCCAAGCTGGTCTCATCAGTACCCAAGCAGGCTACATCCTTCTAAAGCTTTTCTGACTATTCCATCCTCCACATTCTCTTCCCCGTCAAAAACTTGGGTTCTAGCGTTTCATCCTAAACTGTTTAAAACGTGAGATGTTTCACTGTAGCTATGTCTGCCTCCCAAATATGTTGAAAGCTTCTTTTTCAATATCTTTCTTAATCCAAAGCCAAGCAAGAATATTAGATAGGAATATACAGGGAACATGCTGCCTGCTACCACCACTCCACCAGTGGCAGACATGGCCAAACAAGCACCTATCTGCTATCTCATGATGAATGATTCACGCATGCAACTTGATCACTCCCGCCAGTTTTATCGGGCAGCTGCTCACCAACAAAACTGGAAGGAGCTGTGAAATGCATGACTTCAAGGAGGCCCCAAGAAAGTACTGCTCACAGCAGCCATGTGCTTGGATGCAGCCCCTCTCTGAGGTCCTTCCCAGAAGCTCTCCTCTGTCAACAGCTGAAGGGGCCACAGGGAATCAGGAGAAACAAAGACAACAGCCACCATCCCCATTCTTAGCATTTCCCCCAAGAGTCACTGGAACCTCTCTTCCCACTCCACATTCCAGTCTCAGCAGGTCAAAGTCCATCGCAAAGGGGAAACCCCAGCTCCCTGGGATGTGCCCTTGTTCAAGCTTTCCCACTGCCCACTCAACCAAAATCAGACAAAGAGATAAGACAAAAGGTGGGAACTCTTGAGCCATCCATCTGCTGTCTCTAATATTAGTTTATAAACATGATTTCTTCCTCGTCTGCTACTCGCTCTACTCTGGGCTAAGAAACGTAGCTCAGGACCTGATCTGGGTATCACTTTTCAAATGCCCAAATCCCTGTAAAGGTTTAGTGTCTAGCTGTGTGCATTTTGCTCAGTATTAACATGTTCAATGGAGTACTTTGATTTTTTTTTTATCTAGACGCCAGAAGCTGGTGAATATATGCTTCATAGCTTCAGATAAACCTTTTGTTCTTCTGGGGCTGATCAGCTGGTGGAGCAGCGAGAGGGAGAAGGGGAGGGGAATTCACAGGGGCTCAGCGGTTTCAAAAAGTCAAATTACCTCTGAGCCATAGCAAGGCTGATAATTTAAATGAAAAAATATATATACAGGCTGCACAACACCGTCTCTGTTAGGACTTTTAATGAAGCCCCAGTTGTGATGACACTGAAGCCGGGAACGCTACAGTGGGATAATTACTTGGCTCCCACACAGCTGAGTTCCATAGATGCATTATTAACGGCACATTCCTCGCCATAACGAGAGCTGAACAGAGGTAGGCTCCGCAGACCTTGGCGTCCGCCATTAGCGGCCTGGCGCAAACACAAATGAGTGTTTTCACAAAAGCACGCAAAGGTTGTGAAATTCCAACGAGTCTTGTGCTGGGAGGTGGAGATGGGGTGGGGGTGAAGGGGAAGGGGGAAGGAAAGAGAATATATATATATTTGGTCCATACAGATGTGACCAGAGATGTCACCTTTCTGTGCACAAGGTACTTGGAGTAAGGCAACCTGGGAAATTATGGAGTCAGAACACATTGATTTTCCCGCAGCAGATCCAGGCAGCAGCCCTGATGAAGAATTACAGAGGAAACGCAATAACCTAATTCTCCTCCAACCTGGCCCTGCCGCGCCTGCAGCCCTGAGCGTACCTGGCTGGGGCCGCAGGCAGCACCTCCTGACCCAGGCATGCTGCACAGCTGGGCTCCCGTTTGGCACTGCTGGGCAGTTCCCCCTCACCAGCCCCGGCTCACACCCAAGGCACAGCATTCACACCGGCCACGTTTTCAAAACATGCAGGCATCACTGCTGCTTTGGGGGGCAAGGGTCTTCTGGAAAGGGGAAAGCCACAGATAGGGGCATTCTTGCTCCTAACTTACCCCAATTAAAAGCAGGGATAAAGACACACACTCATTCTCAGCTGAGGCCAGGGGGAGCCTATGCACATCCCATCCAGGGGCTCCCAGGCACCAGGGTGACTTAGCAGAGGCTGGTGGGAGGCCGTCGCCCCAGCCCTGGGCTTCCCCTTGGTCTTCTCCTCGATTTCGCTTCCCCTGGAAGCGTTTGTTTCAAGGTGACCCTGTTTCGCGAGTTAGCCCCAGCGTCCCCCGCCTGCTCACAGAACCAGGGGCCTCCCAGTAATTAACACCCGTACTTGATGAGGTCCAGCTGGCAAACTGAAGCGATGCCAGCATCCTCACACCACAACCTGGGCTCCAGCCGGCCCGGTGAGGGCCTCTCCCCCACCACCATTCTGGCCACTCTGTCCCCAGAGGAGGAGGCGAAAGTCACCCATTTAACTAGCATGGCTGTTCAATAAAGAGTTGTTTATAACAGTGAAACTACTAAAAGCTCCAACGGGAAATTTAAACTGTGGCACTTCTTATAATGGAACACCAGGCAGCCACTAAAAATGATGGTGCAGAGACATGTGTGCTGACACAGAAAACTGCCACTGTCTACTGTTGGGGGGAAATGGTGACAAAATAGTACGGGTATTATAACTCCACTGCAAACTAAACACAAGCGTGCTAAAATAGTATGGGCATTATAACTCCACTGAAAACCAAGCCAGGTGTGCAAAAATAGTACGGGAATTATAGCTCCACTGGAAACCAAGCCAGGTGTGCAAAAATAGTACGGGAATTATAGCTCCACTGGAAACCAAGCCAGGTGTGCAAAAATAGTACGGGAATTATAGCTCCACTGGAAACCAAGCCAGGTGTGCAAAAATAGTATGGGAATTATAACTCCACTGGAAACCAGGCCAAGTGTGCTAAAATAGTATGGGCATTATAACTCTACTGCAAACCAAGCCAGTTGTGCTAAAACAGTGTGGGCATTGTAAGTCCACTGCAAATGAAACACAAGTGTGCAAAAATAATATAGGCATTTTAACTCCACTGGAAACCAAGCCAGGTGTGCAAAAATAGTATGAGCATTGTAAGTCTACTGCAAACCAAAAATAAGTGTGCAAAAATAGTATAGTATTATACCTGCACTAGAAACCAAACACAAGTGTACAAAAACAGTATGGCCATTAAAACTCCACTAGAAACCAAACCAAGTGTGCTTTAGGCTCCCCTAAAATAGTGTGGGCATTGTAAGTCCACTGCAAACTAAACACAAGTGTGCAAAAATAGTATAGGCATTATAACTGCACTGGAAACCAAATACAAATATGCAAAAGTCTATGAATTATAACTCCATTGGAAACTAAACACAAATGTGTAAAAACAGCATGGGCACTAAAACTGCACTGGAAACCAAATACAAGTGTGCAAATACAGTATAGGCATTAAAACTCTGCTGGAAACCAAACATGAGTATGCTAAAGAGTAAGCAGTGATTCCATGTCTACACAGGGGAAAAAAAAAAAAAAAAAAAAACAGGCACCTCCGTCTTTGCTGTTAGAAGTCAAGGTTGTGGTTCTCTGGGGCTGGGACGGGAAGGTGCAGGAGGTGAACTTCTGGGCTGTGGGTCACGCTGTGTCATGATCTAGTGCTTACCTGGATTTGGTCTGGGAAAATTCGGCAAGTATTTGCTGTTTATGATAAGTGAGCTTTTCTGTATATAATGCATCAATAAAGAGTTATTACATTAGGTGATGCAAAGGTAATTGTGGCATTTGCAATTACTTTTCATTTCTATTTATTGATATGTATACTTTTCTATATAAACATCAAACTACAATAAAATGCTTTTTAGAACTGTATTATACATGCGTGAACACAGAGAGTTGGGAAAGGTAAACACCAAATTGTTAACAGTAGTTTTCCCTGGGAGGTGAGATTAAGGGTGATTTCTATCTCTTTTTTCTGTTTATCAGCATTATTTTTCTTGTAAGGAAAATGTATTACTTGAGTTTTTTTAAAAAGACTGCTTTTTTAAAAACAGGAGGGGCAGTTCAGCTGAAATGATAAGGAACACAGCCAATTAGCAAAATTAATAACAACCACCACATCATCATCTGCTCAACAAATAAAGCACTAAAATGCAGTTTGGGACCTATTCAACCCCAGAGCCTTCTTAATGCAGGCTCCCCTAGAAACACAGTGACAGAATTCTTTTGTAGAAGTCACTTGCAGGAGTGAATTCTTTTTCCCTGGCCTGGCCCATAAGCCATGAACCAAAATGTGAATAAGACAACTCTGTGTGCCAGTGCGTCATTGTAAAGCCTATCCCAGTCACCCACACCAGCCAGGAGTCGGCCACGTGCAACCAGAGAATAGTTACACAAAAGACAAAGCTGGCAGAATACTCAAACCAGCTCAGCAAAGGTGTGTGACACCCCCACCTCTGCCAGAATCCACAGACCTGCAAAGCTTTCCCCTCCCTCCCCTTCCCGCATGATCCTTGCTTATTTTAGATCCATTTCTAACTGGTAAGTCTTCACTCTGCAATTCCCAGGTTCACAGGCTCAACTTCTCAGGGCTATCCACAAACGGGAGAAGACAGGTTAGCGAGGTGTGGGGCAGACAGCGTTCGTGCGGCTGTGGCTCTGGAGAAGGGTCACTCATCCAGGTCATCATTTCACTCTGCCCAAACCAAAATCCTTTAAATACCTGATCAAGAGGGATTTGGAAGAGAGTTTGCATGGGGGAGTGAGGAGAAGGGGGACCCCTGGTGGTGGCTGCTATCCACAACAATCCAGCTCTGACCCCAAACGCATCCCCACCCCACAGAACCAAACGTCGGCTCTGCGTGGTGGCCTCATGCCTGTAATTTCAGTGCTTTGGGAGGATCAC
Organism: Cebus imitator; assembly: GCF_001604975.1. NCBI lineage: Eukaryota > Metazoa > Chordata > Mammalia > Primates > Cebidae > Cebus > Cebus imitator. The sequence goes on along the minus strand of NW_016107378.1, from coordinate 6,198,311 downwards.
AAGAAGCCAAGAGTTCAAGACCAGCCTGGGCAACATAGCAAGATCTTGTTTCTGCAAAAAAAATCTTTTTTGAATTAGCCGGGTGTGGTGACACATGCGCGTGGTCCCAGCTACTCAGGAGGCTGAGGTGGGAGGATCGCTTGAATCTGGGAGGTCAAGGCTGCAGTAAGCTATGATCATGCCACTGCACTGCAGCCTGGGTGACAAAGACCTTGTCTCAAAAAAATGCTCTGCCATTTACAGACCCCACTCTTGTCCCTTGGAGATCCCACCCCTGCCTTTCCCACCAGAACTCTCCCTGAAGTCTGGTGGACAGGGTTTGCAGAGATCCCTTTCTGGTGGGATTGTAGTACGTCCCACAGGTCAGCTTCCAAACTCTCCTCTGACTCTGTGTCTGTAAACAAGCCATAGGCCCTCTGTGCCTTGGTTTCTCCATCTGTATACATGAAACACTCAAGCCCCAAGCCTGTTCACAGAGAAGGAAGAATGGCCTTAGATCTCTGAGAAGCCCCCAAGACCACCACTGCCAGTGTGGGACCTGGAAGAAACCCACTTCCTTTGCAAAGTGAGTAGGGCTTACTTAGGAAACCACAAGGGAAAAAAAAACCAAACCACTACTAAAGAGGAGACCAAGAACTCTGACAGGGGCTCAGAAGGCAGCAGCAATCTCTATCTGTAAGAGGCTCCTGCTGGCCCCCAGAGGCAGCTGCAGGGCCCCCCTAGGCAGCTTCCTGTCCCCTGCAGGAGAACAGGAGGAAATGTTGTTCTAGATTACTGGGGATGGACAAGCCAGAACAGAACTCAAAAACAAATCACTAGCAGTGCAAAGCGAGCCCTTGAGAACCAACCCCTCCCCTCACTCCACCCCAGCTGCCTGCCCTTCAGCTGGGGGGTAAATGGGGGCAGGGGAGTGAGCATTTCTGGATTAAAAACCCAGAGCAGTAAATGTTCCCTCTCAGACTGCACAGGGCATTAGACCCTAGTGCAGTTGTCTCTCTCTTCATTAAAAATTCCTCACTTCCCTGCCATGCTCTATCCCCTCTGGCCCCTCTGGAAGCTCTTTCCTGCCTCCTCTCTCCTCTCCTTCCATCAGAAAGTTTGGTGGAAAGAGATGGCCACACTCTTGCAGTCACACAGCCAGCTGCCTCCAAGCTGGGAAGCCGCCAGGCCTCTTCCAAACAAGGAGCAGGTTCCTCCACAGAGATGGAATGCTCACCTCTCTCTCTCTCTCTCTCTCTCTCTCTCTCACACACACACACACATACACACACACAAAGTGCATATTGACACAAACAGTAAAACACAGGCACACAGAAGAGGGGTTCACTGTCACACTCAACACACACACAACACACAAATAGGGACAGAGAGACATACACTCCCAGACATGCACAAAAACAGAGATATAAACCCACAGATCCAAATACAGGGCATTAAACAGACAAGGCCACAAACACATTCAAAGACAAACACAAAACACAGAAAGAAACATCCAATGCAATGCATTAACCCAAAAAACACCCACAGGCACAAAGACGTCTAAACACATCAACAGAAGACTGGAAACAAACTCACAGGCATGCAAATGGACAGGCGCAAATATAACACAAATTACAGCACACACAGACTCCAACCGCAGCAAGAACAACATGAATACACAGAGGCCACCTCTCAGGCTCAGAGACATACCCTCAGGAACTACACAGGCACAGACAGGGCTGTCAACGCAGATGTCTCGGGAGAGCAAGAGGGCAGAAGGAGCCTAGTTATTACAAAACCGGACCTTGGTCCGCCGCTCCCAGCACGCAGGCAAGGCCCAGCCAGGCTCTTTCAGAACTCCTTGGCATCCTTTTTCTTGTTTTGGTCCTTAAATTCCTCTCCACCCCACCACCTTGGCCATTTCACCCCAAATACCCGGGTGACCCCGACAGTACCATCTCCATCACAGCTGAAGGTGGGAGGGCAGGGAGTGCTGCAGGGGTGGGGATAGGGGTCTCTCCTGTGTCCCCTCTTGTTCTTTTTCCTCCCCAGTGAGGACTGCACAAAAGAGGGGCTCAAGAAGTTAGGGTTTCCCTGCCACTCCCAGCTCCAGATGGAGCTCACATGTGGCAAACCCACACTGGGACATTGTCCCTGTACACCCTTCAGTGGCTACAGACAGAGGCTGAAAATCGAGGTCAAATCTTTCCAGAAACCCCAGGGCTAAACTGCCTCCAAACAGCCCCCGATCCTGCCTGAATTTAAATTCCCAAGAGCACTCACTAGCATCTTCCTGCCCTCCCAGCCACAGACCAGCTTTAGCCTGACTGACTAACAGGGAGAGATCTACAAACTCATATGCAGCACTCGACTGGCCGGATTCACAGGTAAGAATTCTATTTTAAAAAACAAAGTGCCCACCGGTATCTGCATCCAATGATAGGCTAACAAAATTTTGGTATGCAGTTAGTTCTGAAACAGTAAACTAAGAAATGATCTCAAAAACCAAACCTAGATTCACTAAACTTGAAACATCCACCAAAATAGCGCCAAACTTTTAAACCATACTCTCTTCCTGGAAAATAAAAATATCAGTTGTCTTTTTAAACCTCTATAGTATTTTGTCAATATTTTTTTATTACAGCAGAGAATGTATAAATATTTTATTATAAACCAAAGGCCTAAAATAAACAGTTTAGTAAATAGTTATTACATTACAAGGAAAAACATCTGTGGAAACTGCTTTCCATGTAATTATTCTTGCTATTTTACATTAGCGCTCAACGTGAATTTCTTTGGCACTAATGTTTCACTTGTTCTAAATCTTCCTCCTTGTTGCTATTATTAAAATCTTAAAAAGGTGCCAAATCTTAAATGAAGAAAAAAAATGATTCACTAGAAATTATTCATATCACAGTGAGTCGCTACTAAACCTGGCAGGGGTGCAGTATTTTCGGTGGAATTAACATAAAATATACAACTGCAAATTATCCAGGAAATAGCTATGTTCTTTACGGCATGCTTTTACATTGGGAAAAAAAATGTTCTTCTCCATCTCGCACAAAGCCGCAAACAGCTCCATTCCGGCAAGTTTTAAAGGGAAAGTAATAGATTTGTCAAAGGAGCATGGGCTTTGAAAACCGACTAACAAATAGCTCATGGGTGGATCAGCCTTAGGTAATTACCAGAGACAACGTCAGCCCTGGACGGCTGAAGTAGACAGAGAAGGCAAGAAAAACAACAGCCCGCAGCTTCCTTCCCCCTCGATTCCAGAGAATGTATTTCCTCTCGAAGGCCTCAGCCCTTTCTCCTAAACACAAGAAAAACTGTAACACCATGTAAAATGCAAATCTCGCTGTAAATATTTTATAAAATTGTTGCATACATCCCAAAAGCTATAGGTCTTAATTGAGAGCAGGCGATTTTTCTAGTCAATATATGGAAATGGAAAATGCTAATTTGTGTTTTTCTACTTATGAAAAACCCTGGAGAACAGCAAGCCACAAATGCACTCACTTTAATATTATAAATATAATTTGGCTCCCTCTCTACCATCCCCACAGCCCTGGCTTTTATCTCCCTGTGGCTGCAGGAGAGAGACAGAGAATCGCTTTCACAGCATCATCCTGGGAAGGTGGCCTTGGATGCTGGGCGGAGGAGGGGGACGCCAGGCACAGGGCTGTGTGCTTCCCCACCCCCACCTCTTCACCCCCTAGGGATTGGCAGGCAGAGATGGAATATGGCAGGGCCACATGCCAGGAAGCACAGCCCAGGCATTCTGTTCCAGCAAGGGGCAGAAGCAAGAAGGACGGCTGGGGCTTTGGCCACGTGGCTCCTCTCTGCCCTGTTGGGCCTGCTTGGGCTTCGGGCTCCATCCAACCACCTAAGAGCTCTCTCTGGGCATCGAGAGATCTTTCTGAAGGTCAGCCTGGAGCAGCCGTGACGAACAGGAGCAGCTGGCAAGATAGCTGGAGCACTCCAGGTTGGGAGTGTCTGTTTCCAAACCACAAAGAGAATAAGACCACTGCCAGTATTTCCCAACAGCCTGCCCCTCTGGTCAGGGGAAGGTCAGCCCACAGCCCAGGCCTCACAATGCACCTCCCAGGAGGAGCCTAGGGGAGGAGGGTCTCCTGTCCTGTCCACTCCAGTTGCCACTAGCTGCATGTGACTACTGAGCAACTGAAATGGGGCGGGTCTATGCTGAGATGCGCTGTCAGTCCAAAATACACACCATATTGTCAAGGCTTAGTATGGTGAAAAGAATGTCAAAAAAGTATCATTCATAATTTTTAAATTGATTATATGGTACCTTCATAATATTTTGGATACAGTGAGTTAAACAAAATATACTCTTTTATTTCACCAGTTTCTTTTTACTTTAAAAAAAAATGTGGCTGGTAGGAAATTTGAAATTGCACTTGTGGCTCGAATCCTATTTCCCTTGGACAGCCTGCTGTAGAGGACGCTCCCGTCTGCCATGTGCAAGCCTGCCTGGTGTTCACGCACGTCAGTGCAGTTCTCTTAGGTACCTGCAAATGGGAGGTCCCGATGTTATGATTCTAGAGCTCTGCAGTTCTCAGAGTCTGGGATTCTGTGATTCCAACAATCTCCAAGTCTACAGTTCTAAGAAGGCACAATATACAGAGATTATACGACTATTGGTTCTCTGCATTTAACACAGACTTTACAAATATCATCACGAAGAAGACGAAGTCCAGCCCTGGCTTTGCTTGCTCCTCATCAAAAAGGGCTGGAATAGTTGGTAATCACAGCTACCTTCCCCCATACTCTCCTAAACCCAAACATAGCTCAGCTCTTCCTACGGCAGCCTCCTGGGTGGCTCCTACCCTCCCTTACTCTACCCTGCCCGGAATGCAGAACAGGTCCTCATTGGGAGAGCCTGTCAATCACACACAACCTCCTTCCCCGTGTGGTATCCGCTTCCTGGAAACTGTTCCTCAACTTCTCCTCAAATGTGTGTATTTGAAGAAAACAGCCAGAACGCAGACAGGAGTGGTGAGAAGGACACATTTAGAGTTAGGTAGCCTGAATACACCTCCAGCCTGTGCAACTTTCTAGCTGTGAGAGAATAGGCGTGTTACTGAACCTCTCCCTCCTCCGTTTCCTCATCTGACACATGGGAACAGTAACTCCTGCTTTATAAAACTTTGGGGAAAACTGCAATAATGCACGTAAGGTGCCTGGCCATAGCACACTCCATAAACAGTGGATCTTATTCCTTTTACCATCATTATCATTTCTGTCATTCCAGAGCTGGTGCTTGAAGCATCATTCCAGGGGGCAGAAGCAGGGAAGGGAAACAGGTGTCAGGCCAGAGTGAAAGCACGTGTAGAGGAGAAAGGGGGCGCTGCCTGGAGGAGATCTGTGGCGGGCCCACTGCTGACCCCAGCTGGCTGGCGAGCATGCGCACTGGGGACAGAGCTGGGTCAGGCATTCCACTGCATAGGAAACCCATGAAGGGGGCCCATCACCCCAAAAGATCCAGGCCAAGCCCTGTAATCCTGGTTGTGCAGAGGCACCTGACAGTCCAAGGTGAGGGTTGTATGCTGAAGAAACTCACTGCTTCACTCCCACACACTTTTGTAAATACCCAGGGACAAACTGAAGTGGTCGGGGTGATGTTAGTAGTTATAAACCACTGGATGCAGGTGGTTTATAACTACTGCAGCACTGGAAATGGTTACTTCTCAAGGGTCTGAAAGTATTAGGCTGAACCATATAAAAATGCCATTTTGGTTGGTTAAAAACTGGATGCTCAACTTACTATCTTTAACACCTGAAAATGGGGTGACGGCTGGCTGGAATGAAAGGCTGCACGGTTTCTCAGAAAGCCCCAGTTTCTGAACTGTGAGTTGGAGGCCACTCTTCACACAAGGCACCCCAAGCTGAGCAGAAATCCCTCTCCAACTGTGGACGTGTGTGCACACACGCAGACATGCATGCAACATGCTTGTCTGCCTCCAAAATCACTTACAGGTTGGAAGTAAAGAAAAAAACAAGAAAGAAGGGAGGGAAAAGACACAGGCCCATCTAGGCTTGTGCTATGGCAAATTTCCATGTTCCAAAGAAAAAGGCTGGGTTACTTGGCAACCTTTAAAACTCAAGGGAAACCTAGCCTGCATGCTCACCCCACTGCAGTCAGGACACAATCTGCGCCCAGGTGAAGCCCATTGATATAAAATGCTCCGATCACTTGGTGTTCCCTGCGACTGTGCTAAGCACCTGACCATAGATTCCTTAATACCCTCATTTCACAAATGTGTAAACCAAGACTCAGAGATGTTAAGGAGCCTGGACAAGGTCACACAGCAAGTGAGTGGCAGAACCGGATCCCAAGACCCCAGAGCCAGGACTCAACATGGAACACAGGTGGCCTTGGCAGCCCTGTGAATAACAGCCCAAAACCAGGGACAACCCCAACACCCAGCAACAGGAAAATGCACACATTTTCCCAAATTCACAAAGTACAACAAACACACAGCAACAAAAAGGAACACACTCCTGATACACAAACAATACGGACGGATCTCACCAACTAAATGTAGAGCCGAAGAAGCCAGACACAGGACCACAGGATGCATGGGGGTAATTCACCATAAATGACACTCAGAAACAGGCAACACTCATCCGTGATGGCAGAGGTCAGAACTGTGACTGCCTTTGGTAGGGGTACAAGGGCTCTGGACTAGAAGGAAGCCTGGGGGAAAACTGCTGTTGGGGACCAAGTGCTCAATTTGTTGATATGGGTGCTGGTGACACAGGTGTACACACGTGTAAAACTGTATCACATCATACCATAACATTTATGTATTTATTTTTACTTCACGGTATGTAAGTTAACCCTCAACTAAAAGGGGCAAGAGGCTGGGCGTGATGGCTCACTCCTGTAATCCCAGCACTTTGGGAGGCTGAGGCACTTGACGTCAGGAGTTTGAGACCAGTCTGGACAACATGGCAAAACCCTGTCTCTACTAAAAATACAAATTTGGAGCATGGTGGTGTGCACCTGTAATTCCAGCTACCCGGAAGGCTGAGGCACAAGAATGGCTTGAACCTGGGAGGTGGAGGTTGCAGTGAGCCGAGATCACACCACTGCACTCCAGCCTGGCAACAGAGCAAGACTCTGTCTCTAAAAAATAAATAAATAAAAATAAAATAAATAAAATAAAAGGGGGCAGGAGAAACAGATCCTCCCAAGTTATGGGGGCAGCAAGGACCCCCACTTGGGTAGCTCTCCCCACAGGACACGATGAATTTGTGCAGTGCTGTAGGAGGCCACCCCAAAACCAAGCCAGCAGAACCAAGAGCCCCCACGCCCACTTCAGACTTCTAAACTCGGAGTCAGATAGACAAAATTCTGGGCAACTTCTGGGTCTCAGTTTTCCAAGACAAAAAGTGACAGGAGGGGCCCCCACAGCGGGGGAGACAAGGCCCAGCAGGGAACCATGCGCCATAGCCTCCCCTCTCTCGTGGGGAGCAGGAAGGAGCCGGCCGACGTTTATTACCCACCAGCAGCAAGATTGACTGCAGCCCTCCTCTGCCCACACTGCGCCATTAGCTCGTAATGGCCCCGAAGGCTCCCTCGGCCACAGGCCCAGGCCGGAGTGAGTGCTCCGGCTCCGACACCAAAGATACTAATGACTACCACATTGCCGAAATAAATCACTGCCACTCAGGAGGGGCTCCGGCCCAGCCAGCGGCCTCCAAACTTCATGTCACGAATTTCCCCTTAATACTCAGCTGCCTTGGTGAGGGGGTTCACGGGTGGACGCATCATCAGAGAATTTCTCTGATATGATGTTTATAAAGAAGGAGAAAAAAGAAAAAATGGAGACTATGAATCTCTGCAACTCCACAGGAGTCCTCAGTGGTGGGAATTTGGAGGTTGGGACAAAATCCTTATCGGAGATTGGACAAGGCATTCAAGGGTTCGGAAGGGCCCCTGTGCTGACAACAGACTCAAAGGGTCTCCTAGGGAATCCGGCTCCCTCTAGGTAGATGCTCCAAATTGGGAGCTGATGTGAGGATTAAGTGCTTAGAACAAGGCCTGGCATGTAAGTGCTATCACTCATTTGGGATCAATATTACTGTTGTTATTATTGTGTTAAAACTCTGAAACTTCCCACAGGAAGGAAGTCTGGTTAACACTGTAAAATGCTTCTTACTCCAGTTCAGCCCTGGTATGGCTGGAGTGTGGATCCCAGAAGGGAGTGACTTGCTCAAGGTCACAAGGCACATGGTGAGGACAGGCTGGAGTCCAGGCTGCAGCTCATTCACATACAAGGCACCATTCTCTGTAAACGTGCAACGGCAATGACACAGGGGTCTGCGCAGCGCAGCCAGTGAGCCAGGGAGAGCTGTAAGCTTCTCTCTGGGCTCAGTCGGGCTGTGGTCCGCGCCCCACCACTCCCTCCCCCGGACTTGGGACCTGCCGACGGTGCTCAGGAACACAGCAGCAGCTGGAGAGCGTCCTCCCAGTCTGTCTTCCTAGAGGATGTAAGAGCCAGGGCAGAGGAAACAGATGGGCAGCCTCAGGCAGGGGCTTGTTCCTCAAGACCCTGAGCCCTCCTCTTCTCCCTCCTTGACATTCAACCCTCGTCTCTCTAGCTGATCTGGAGTCTTTCCTATAAACCTCAGCTTTGCCCATGAAGACTTGTTCCAGCAATGACTTAACTCTGGTCCCAGCACTGGGTCTTGCATACAGGTGGTGCTCAATTATTGTTTGAGTATCATTACATGTCTGAGCCATAATGCTATCCTAGCCTAGGCTCCCCAACTTCCTGCCCGGGACCAGAGATGCTTTGTTCTGAATCTGACTCCCTGGAAGCCCCGAAATAACAGAGAGAGGGGCTAGATTCCAGTTAATCACTGCCTCTGCCAGGAAGGCCTCATCACTTCTTCAACACTCCCTAATGGCTGTTCTGACAACCAGTCCTCCCCAGACTGCTCATGGCCTAATTGCCCATGCCCTCAGTCTTGCTGCCAGCCCCTGGAAGGCAGGGTGTGAGAAGGCCCTCCTCATCTTTTCTGCACTGGGAGGTTTTCACAATAGAAGATGTCCACAGCCTTGGCAGCCCGGGCTGAGGGTATGGGTGAAGTTCAGGAGGGGCTGTGCAGAACCACATGGGTCAGCTGGCAGGTCATCAAGGTATCTACAGACCAGCGCACACCCAGCGAGTTTCAGTGGGGATCAGTTTCAGCAGATTGCTCCAGGTCACCTAACGTCGGAGCAGAAGTATAAAACCGAGCAGCACCATCCAAGTGCCTCCTGCCCAGGAAAACAAGTACCTGGGCCCTGGCCGCAGGTCCAGGACACAGGCTGGGTATGGACCAAATTCCTTCTCGGCAGCTGTGTGTTTCCAGCGTGCAGGAGTTGCTCCTGCCGATTCAAAACCAGGTCAGAGAAAACCGGCTCTTGTTTCCGGCAGGGGTGAGTGTTCCTCCCAGGGAAGGGCTCCGCAAAAGTCTCCAAACCGAGCACAAGAGACAAGTGGGAACCAAGCCTCATTCCCTCGGTGGCCCCGCGGCTGCCAAAATTACTGACAAACTGACCTACAAAGAGAGTTTCTATTTTGTGAGCAAACCCCAAAGGTTAACAGCGGAGCTGCCGGCGGGCGATCAGCACTGAGGAGCGGAAGCTTCCCCAGCAGCGCCCGCGTGGAGCCCCGGCACCTGGGTTTCGCAGAGAAACGTGTCCCTGAAATGCCAAGGAGAAAGGGAGGATGGGAGGAGGAGGTTCCGAAACACTGGTGGGAGAAAAGAGTCTGGATGGGAGGACCCCAGCCCACCACCAAGCGGCCTCTCTGTCCCAAAATTCTAGATCACTGTCACTATCAGGGGCTGGCTGCAGTGATCTCTGGCAGGGCTGCCATGTAGACCACAATGTAAATGGTGTCCCCTAGAGTTGTGCAGTAGAAAACCTGCACAACCATACCCTGCAGTCCTGTGTCCTGTGGGGTTCCTGTCACTCAAAGAATCTTGCCTCCACACAGCACTGGCTTCGAGGAGGTGTAATGCATGCAGTCACACAGGTACCTGAATTTAGAGGGCCCAGCATATGGTTTTATACCCTACTGTCACTGTCTAGAAATTCTTAATAATTTTCTGACATACAGCCCACATTTTCATTTTGCATCATGCCCCACAAATTATACAGCCGATCTTTCCTCCATGTCTGAGAGCACCAGAGCCATGCCTGAATAATTTACACCAAAAGTAAGAAAATCATCTCCCTCCTTCCTCATCCTCCAAGCGGTCCCCTTGTGGCTTGCCAGGAGCAGGGGGGGCAGGGCTTGGGGAGCCCTGGGGGCAGGCAAGGGCATAAGGATGCCAGAAATCTCCAAAGCCAAGCCCTGATGCAGGAGGAGCTTCCGATAGCAAGAACCCATTTGAGGCGAAAGGCCCTTGGGTGTTCTCATACTATACCGGTGTCTGAGCTGCAAGAACAACCCCTAACTGCGGCAGTGGATGAGCAACAGAAAGCAGGCCGGAGAATACACACAGGCAGACAGCAAACAGGGTCGCCATCGGCACCCTGCTGGGGGCTCCCAGGCCCCTCACCACTGCCTTTCAACCCAGGTCTCTCGAAGCACCCATGGCCACTGCCATCTCATCACATCTGCCCAGACACCTGTGAGAGTGTCTGCTGCATTGGGGTCACAGAGGGCTGAAGACTGGCCAGAGCCACCCTCCAGGACAGGCCTGGCCCACACCTCCCTGAGCCCTGGTAGTGGCATGAGGGGTGGAAATACAGTGGTCCAGGACAGAGTTTTCCAGTGAAACCTTCACAGAACAGAACAGAGCAGGGCGCTGCCCAAACCCACATCCCCATCCAGGTGGCCCACGGGCAGCTGCCTGGAACACACCACTGCCACACTGCAGTTTGAGAACCAGTGATCTAGTGGCCTCGTTTCTAGTCTCCATCAATATTAAATAGTTGCATCACCTCAGCAGGGTTCCTAAACCTCACTCTATTTCTGTATCCATAAAAAGGGCATCCTGGGTTTGTGCAAGAGGTCAGCTTTTTTGAGGGATGCACAATCATGGTCAGTGCAATCCCTGCTCCCTCTGCCCCATCCCAACTTCCAGTCTAGCCATCTGGTCCTGCAACTGGAGAGCCTTCTCCCATCGCTCAGAATGTTGCATTGCTCTGCCCCTGGGTCTGACCACCAAACCCCAAGAAGTCTTGGCTCCCACAGCCACTGTCCCTCCTGGTGTGATGAAAGCGGGACACTCTGTCTCCTCCAGACCCCAGCCTGTCCACATCACCAGTTCCTGGGAGGGCAGAATCAGAATGCAAAGGAACAGTTGAAAGAAAAATAAATCACACTCCAGAAGAAAGGGGTAAATGTATTATCACTTTCAACTTTTGCCTTGCATGCTGCCTGGCTTAATTTATTGGCTTCCATGCCCACAACAGCCCACTCTTCTCCTCTTGCCAAGGGTGTTGAGGGTTCCAGGAACAGTCCTGGCTGGGTCTGGACCACTGGGTCTCAAAGTCCCAGCTCCCAGGCTCCCACCAAGCTCTAGGTCCCACTACCAGCAGATGTGGAATAGACCAGACTTCCCTATGATACAAATCCCGGAGGTGGAGGATGCTTTTTGGCTACCCAGATTTCAGGCCTCCTCACACCCAAGTGCCATCTCTTCTCTCATTCATTAAATACTCACTGAGTGAGATGGAAGTTGGGCATGAGGATGCCTGGTGTGTATCCATCCCAGCCTCTGGCCAGCTGTGTGACCTCAGGAAAGTGTCTGTCCCTCTTAGAGCCTCAGCTTCCTGATAAGTAAAATGGATCATTTAGTCCCGAAGCTTCCAGCTTTTTCTTGGCTTCAACAGAGCATCAAGCCCCTTCTAGACATTGCTCCTAACAAAGAGGGAACTCCAGCTCAGCCTCCTAAAGGTGAACCAAGCCCATCCCACTTCCTTTCCTTCCCCAGAACAGACCCTCAGGCCCACTTCTGGGAGACAGCAGACCCACCCTCTGGAGAATTAAAATCCTATTTTTGAGTAAATGAAGCCCCTGCCCTGCATCAGCCCTGGAAGACTGTGAGCTGGGCGAGGTGGCGTCACACATGTACCTCACTTATTAAGACATTGCCACTCTGAAAAATGGAATCATTCCCAAGGCCCACGTGGTCATGGGCAGGGAGTGGTTGACTGACAAGCGTCAGTTTCAGCTTGCTGATTAGCAGAGACCATCAGGCTGTGAAACAAGGGGCGGATGTGCTAACCACAAAACTTTCCAAACGGAAAACACGAGTGGATTCCCAGGAAAGGTGTTTCCCCAACCTCTACCTGGTGACGGAATGAATGAGAAAAACACTGGCCAAACTGGGAGCCCGGTGTCATCATGATGAGCATGCAACAGGAGATGAGCAGAAAGAGGGAAGGGCCACTGTCACAGCCACATGCACCTGCAGCTGGCGCCGTGGTCATAGCAGCTTGGAGGATGTCACGAGAAGCAAGCAACTGTCATCAAACTGTAAACAGAGTGAAAGCTGCAGAAGGACATGTAGGAGTCAACTTCCCATGGGAAGGTCCCACCCTTTGGGGTTAGAATTAGAACAAAATAAAGTCATCTCTTAGACTCTCTCCTGTGCAGTAAGAAGAAACACCTGTAATGCCCACCCAACAGCACAGGCACAGAAGGGGCCTGACATGGGAGTATGTGACTGGGAAGGCATGAGCTAGACCTAGAGAACCCAGCTCAAGGGTGAGGAAATGGTGCCGTGCCAAGCCCATGGTTAGAATGCAGTAACACTTGCTGAGGGGTGGAGGGGAAAGAGTAGAAAATAAAGTAACAAGCAAGGTTGATATGCAGAATGTTTTAGTAGCTGGTGCATCAGGGTCCCTACCAACCTGGATTACCCAGGAGGGTGTGGTAGCCCTGATGGACTACAAGTTAACCTCTCAAGTGCTGGGATGCCCAGGGAGCCCAGGTCCCAGAGGTGGAACCTGCAGACAGCAGTCTCAGGGCAGAAACTCTTTGCTAGGTGGTTAAGAAGCACATGAATGTTTCAACATACAGTACAGTGGTACTGGTGCACACCAACTAAGGCGTCCTGACACAGGTGCCTTGGCACACAGTGATCACAGGGGCCCAGGGATGGGTGAGAGTGTGGCAAGGAACATTCTAACCACCTTTTCACTTACTTGTTCCTCTATCTGACTGAGCAGTGCTCCTGCCACCCTAGAAACAGGTTTCCCGAGTCTCCGACAGAGAAGCAGGGACTGTGCAAGCCATGTGAAGGCCACTGGAACCAAAGCACAGCCCACAGCATGGGGGTCTGCAGGCAGAGGAGGTCACCAAGAGAAAGAAATGAGCTGCTCCAGAAGCAGGAGACTCAGCCAGACGTCTGAACCCAGATTCTGATCCTGATGCTGCAGATAGAGGCCCTAAAATGTTTTATGGTAAAATATTAAATGTTTTGGATTTTTTTTTTTTCCGGTAAAACAGATCTTGACAGCTGAGACAGTCAAGGTCCTTCATTCACACAGGTGATTACTGACTTGTTGTTTTTCCTTGAAGGAAGCAGCCCTTATGATGAATCCTTCGCGAAAACCCCACTCAGGAAAGCATTTTTTTTTTGGCCGTTGCATAGTGAAAGGTGCCTTTTGTGGCTCACTTTAGCCCTGCATAGGGTGAACAGGCCACAGAATTTGGAGTTTGTAAGAATATTAACGAAGCCCAGCATGGACTGAGAAGCTCAACTGCAGCATCTTTTAAGGATTCGTGTTATCAGGAGAAATGACTACCTTTTCTCAAAGCTATGGGTTCTTTACTGCGTATGTTGATCTTTGATGGGAATCCAATCCTAACCCCGATGCTGGGGGCAAAACTGAAGAGGCCGGGTTTGTGTCACAGAGCTACTTGATTTCTACCAGCCCCTGCAACTTTAAAAGAGCAGCCTGAGGAATCTTCCTCCCAAAGTGAAAGGGCTGGGTAGCAGGGTTGTTTTAGTCACATGAAAGTAAGGATCATTCCGCATCTTAATAGGCCCATAATTAATTCACATATTCAACTGTTAAGTCCAGAAATATGTTCATGTTGACAATTTGCATTTGATGCTTCAAAAACAATCTGGCATGTTTTTATTTGCCTTGAAATTCCAGAAACATCCACCCCTTTCCATTACCGATCCAAATGCTACGATTCCACTACAGCGTCCTGAGGCCCCACCTGTGGGAATGAAGGGAGGGGTTCAGGATGCCCAGTAGGGAGAAGTGGTATTTGTGCGAGAGCTGTCCTCCTTTGAAGGACAAGACCACCATATGGCCAGTGGAATTTCAGGCTGCCCCTCCCAAATCCCATGACAGCTTTTAGCCCTTGGCATGAATGACTGGAGATCATTCTACCAACCGTGATTCCAATGCTGGATCCGTGATTTTCCCCTCAACCCCTAAGCACCAATAATGCCCCACCTTTGCCCAGCTCTTGGTCCACTCTATCAGTGTACCCGATATGTCAGGTAGGACCCCACCCCAGCTTGTCTACCTCATCAGCTCCTAGGAAGATAAAACCAGAATGAGGCCAGGTGTGGTGGCTCACGCTTATAATCCCAGCACTTTGGGAAGCCAAGGTGGGCAGATCATGAGGTCAGGAGTTCGAGACCAGCCTGGCCAACATGGTGAAACCCCGTCTCTACTAAAAATACAAAAATTAGCTGAGTATGGTGGTGTGTTCCTGTAATCCCAGCTATTAAGGAGGCTGAGGCAGGAGAATCGCTTGAACCAGGACTCAGAAGGTGGAGGTTGCAGTGAGCCGAAATCGCTCCACTGAACTCCAGCCTGGGCTACAGCGCGAGACTCCATCTCAAAATAAACAAAACAAAACCAGAGTGAGAAGTACCATTGGAGGGAAGAAAATAAAAAGCAATGCTGGCACAGTAACCGGGGATCGTTAGTATCAACACTTACTGCTAGGCTTGATTTACAACTACCACAGACAGGTGAGTCAGAAGAGGAGGGAGAGGGAAGGAGGAGGGGCCTGAGCTCAAGCCCTCGAAGTTTTGGCTCCAATTTCCCCACCCTCAGCCCTACAAACTAGCACGGAAGTTGCTGTGGAATAAAACAATGTTTACAGAGGTTCTCGGTTGCCTATGCCATTTCCAGATCATTCCCGTAGATGTACCATTCCCTATTCCTCTGGCTAAGTACAACTAAAACCCTGAACATTATATACGGAAGAAACAGAAGAAGATTCAGGAAGGCAGAGAGAAGAAGGCAGACCAGCCAGGGACCTCAGGACTCAAGGAGTGACATGGTGGTGAGGACCCTGGGTTCTCTTTTTGCTTCATATATCCCTGACTAAGAGCTGACAAAACTGGCAACCCAGAAACACCAACAAGGACTTTGTTTTAAGCCTCAACCAAAGCCCACTCTCTCTAACCAAAGGACCAGGAAAGAGTTTTGCAGGGCAAAACAGAACACTTTTAGACAATGACAGCTCTGCTCCAGGCAGACCCCACAGAAGAAAACTATGACCTCCCACCACCCACTCCAGCAAAGGCTGAATGGAGATCTGAGACTCCCATGCTGGCAAGGTTATAATGAGACACTCACCACCCCCTCTTCCCATCCCTGCTAGGGGGGCGTCAGAGAAACCCTAGCAGGGATCCAAGCCAGTCATACTTGCTGGGCAGTAACAAGGCTTCTCCCCATGGTGTCAGTAGAGACCACATGGGGAGCCTGGACTCTTTCTACCCAACAGTGGCAAGTAGCCCAACCCATCCTCCTGGTATAGTGGAGACCATGCAGACAGCAGAAACGAGCATTCCTACCACTACTACTCAGAGAGGTATGAGTGGAGACCTAGGGAGGAAAGGAGCCTGGAATTCTACCCATACCTGGCAATAGCAAGATGGTATCTGCACCCCTCCTGCTCTGGAGTGCTGTGAAAGGAAGTCAGCTAAAACAGAGGGTTTAAATAAGATCCAGAGTGGCATTATGTAATACATAAAGATTTCAATCAAAAATCATCTATCCTACCAAGAAACAGGAAGATCTCAAATGTAATGACAAAAAACGTTAATCAATATATGCCAAAATCAAAATGACAGAGATGTTGTATTACCTAATGAGGAGTTTAAAGGAGCCACCATAAAATTATGTCAATAAACAATTATGATCATCCTTGAAACAAATGGAAAAAAAGGAAGTCTAGTAAAGACCTAAATAGCTTTGGCAAAGAAATAGGAGATACAAGGAGGCACTGAATGGAAATTTTAGAAATAAATAAAGGAGGAAATCTTAAAACTCAATGAATGGGCTTAATAGCAGAAGAGAGGAGAGAAAAAGGAATTGGTGAAATAGAAGACAGAATAATAAAAAATTACCCAATTTGATGAAAGAGCAAATAGACTAAAAAAAATGAACAGAGTTTTAGGGGCCAGCGGAACTATAACATCTGTGTGATTCAAGTCCTAGAAGAAGATTTTTTAAAAAGGGCAGGATTAAAAATGTACTCAAAAGAATAATGGCTGAAAAATTCCCAAACTTGGCAAGCGATATAGATGTATTCAAGAAACTGAGTGAAACTAAAAAGGATTAAACACAAGGAAATCCACACCAAGACACATCATATTCAAACTTCTGAAAACTCCAGCACAGGAAAACACCTTGAAAGCAGCTAGAGAAAAACATGACACCTTGTATATGGTGGAAAGATAATTCGAATGACAGCAGAGTTCTCATTAGAAACCATGGAGGCAGGAAGGAAATGGCAGAGCATTTTTCAACTGCTGAAGAAAAGAGAATTGTCAACCCAGAATTCTTCTGCATCCAGTGAAAATGTCCTTCAAGAATCAAGTGCAAATTGAGATATTCTCAGACGAAAGAAAACTAAGAGAATGTGTCACCAGCAGAATTACCCTAAACAGAATGGCTAAAGGAAGTTTTCTAAATGAAGACGAAATGATAGAAGAACATTAGGCACTAAGAAAGAACATGGTAAGGAAATTATACTGTAGACACTAGTTTCTCTTCTCTTCTGGAGTTTTCTAAATTATGTTTGATGGCCAATGTAAAATCTTAATACTGTCTGATGTAGTACTAAATGTATACAGAGTAAATAGTTAAGACAATTATAAATAAGGAAGAGTAAAGAGATCTACAGGAGGTAAATTTTCTACATTTCACTTGAACTGGTAAGGCTATGATGCCAGTAGTCTTTGGTAAGTTATGTGTATATAATACCTACAGTAACCATTACAAAAGCTGTGTCAAGACATAAAAATGCTACAGATCAACCAAAATGAATTTCTTAAAAACATTCAAGTAAGTCAAAGAAAGGAAAAAAAAAACAGAAATGAAAAACAAAAACTACAGAAAATAAAATATAAAATGGCAGACTGAAACTCTCACATATCATTAATAACATTAAATAAAATTATCCTAAATAAACTAAGTAAAAGAGATTAGCAGACTGGAAGGAAAATTACTCACCCATACGCTATCTATAAAAGCTCACTTAAAATATAATATTACTGGCAGGTTGAAAGTAAAAGAATGCAAAAGGATGTATCTTGCAAATATAAATCAAAAGAAAGCAAAAAGGCTATATTAATATTATATAATGAGGGCTTCAGAACAAAAAAATTAACGAGAGAAAAGCATATTAAACAATGATAAAGAAGTCAATCTACCAAGAAGATCTTAAATACATATGTACCAAACAACAAAGCTGTAAAATATGTGAAGCAAAAGCTAATACAGCTGAAAGGAGAAACAGACATATTCACAATTACAGTAGGAAACTTCAGAACCTTTATCTCGATGATTGATAGGACAACTAGGAAGAAAATCAGAAAAGATACAGAAGAACTCAAAATCGTTGACCAACAGAATCTAATAGGGATTTGTAGAATACTCCACCCAACCATAGCAGAATGCACATTTTTTCACGTGCCAAGACAGACCATATCATGGGTCATAGAACAAATGTCAACATATCTAAAATAACTGAAATCATACATAGTGTTTTTTCCGACTACAATGGAATCAAATTCAAAATTAGTAACAGAAGAGTACAAAAGCCTCCAAATGACAGAAACTATATGACATACCTCTAAGTAATCATGGGTCAAAGAGCAAGCTCATGGGATTTTTCATACATTGAACTGAACAAAAAATTAAACTATAACATGTCAAAATTTGTGGGATACAGCTAAATAAATGCTAAGAGGGAAATTTACAGCACTAAAATCAATAATTAAGCTTCCATCTCAAAGAACTAGAAAAAGAAAATCGAGATAAAACAAGCAGAAAAAAGAAAATAAAGATCAGAAACCTTGAAACAGAAAACAGAAAAACAAAATTGAAAATCAATTAAACAAACAGATGGTTTTTAAAAGATTGATAAAATTGACAATTCTTTTACGAAAAGTAACAAAGAGAAAAAGAGAAGACACAAATTGCCAACATCATGAAACTGAAGAAATCACTACAGACACTACAGACATCAAAAGGACAATAAGGGAATGATACTATGAAAAACTCTATGTACACAAATTTGACAAATTAGATGAAATGATCTAATTTCTCAAAAAATACAAACTACCAAAATACACATAATAAGAAATAAATATTTTGAATAGTCCTATTCTATTGAGGAAATAAAATTCATAATTTAAAACTCCCTGAAAAGAAATCTACAGACCCAGGTGTTTTACTGGAAAAATCTAACAAATGTTTAAGGAAGAATCAACACCAATTCTACATATCTTTTCTCAGAAAACAGAAGAGGAAAGGGCACTTCTTGGTTTATTCCAGGAAGTTAATATTGCCCTATACCAAAACCCAGGCAAAGACAGGACAAGAATAAAACTTCAGACCAATATCCCTCATACAGAGAGATACAAAAGTCCTTAACGAAGTATTAGCAAGTAGAATTTAGCAATATACAAAAAGAATTATACACCATGACCAAGTGAGATACATATCAAGGATGCAAGGCTTACTCAATATTGGAAAACTAATCAATATAATCCACCATATTAACAGACTTAGGAAAAATTGTATCGTCTCACAACAGGTACAGTAAAAAACAATGAAACTAAGACAAAAACTTCAGACATTTGACAAAATCCAACATCCATTTATGATAAAAACCCTTAGATAGAAGGGAAGATCCTCAACTTGATAAAGAGGATCTACAAAAAAAGTACAGCTGTTGTTTTACTTAATAGTAGAAGATTGAATGTTGTCCCCCTTAAGATCAGAAATAAGGCAAACATATCCACTCTCACTACTCTTACTCAGCATAGTGCCAGTAGGTCCAGCCAGGACAATATGCAAGAAAAGGAAATAAAAGGCATACAGATAGTTAAGAAATAAGTAAAACTGTCCTTCTTTACAGAAGGCATAACTATCTATGCTAAAAATCCCATAGAATCTACAGAAAAATTCCTACAACTAAGTTGAGCAAAGTCAAGCAATATAAAAATGAACATTCAAAAACCAACTATATTTCTATATACTAGCAATAAACACATGAATGCTGAAATTAAAAATGCAATACCATGTATAATTGCTGAAAAAATTAAATAGATAAATCTACCAAAACCTATACCAAATTAGGATGCTGAAAACTTAAAAAANAAAAAAAAGAAAAGAAAAGAAAGAAATCACAGATCTAAATAAATGGAGGGACATACCATGTTAATTGATTAGAAGACTCAACACAGTAAAGACATAATCTCTCCCCAAATCTATATACACATTTAACATGATTCCAGTCAAAATTACAGCAAGAATTTTTATAGTTATAGACAAGATTTTTCTAAGATATATAAGGAAAGGCAAAAAGAGCTAAATAACAACAATTTTTAAAAAGACTATCAATAAAGAAGAAATCAGTTTATTCAATTCCAAGACTTATCCTTTAGCTATAGTAATCCAGACTATATTGTATTTGGCAGAGGGACAGGCACATATATCAGTGGAACCCAGAAACAGACCCATAAAAATATGCCCAGCTGGTATCTGACAAAGGTGCAACAATTCAATAGAGACGCTGGACAATGTGGCTCATGTCTGTAATCCCAGTGCATTGGAAAGCTGAGGCAAGAACACTGCTTGAAGCCAGGAGTTCAAGACCAGCTGGGCATATATAACGAGATCCTGCCTCCACAAAAAAAATTAAAAATTAGCTGGATGTAGTGGCCTATGCCCATAGTCCTAGCTACTTTGTTCGAGGGGGAGTTGGTGCTGTGGCAGGAGGATTGCTTGAGTCCAAGAGTTCAAGGTTGCAGTGAGCTAAGATCATGCTACTGCCTTCCAGCCTGGGTGACAGAGTGAGATCTTGTCTCTAAAGTAAACAAACAAACAAAGCAACTCAACAGAAGAATGACAGACTTTTCATCAAATGATACAGGATCAACCGGACGTTCACAGGCAACAATAAAAACAAAAACAAAAAACCACACCTAACTCTTATACCGTATACGAAATTAACTCAAAATGGTTCATGGCCTAAGATGTGAAATATAAAACTATAAAACTTTCAGGAAAAAAGATAGGAGAAAATCTTTGCACCGAAGGTGTAATCAGTAGAGGAAAATCTGGCAAATCCAATTAAACAAAATTAAAAACTTTTACTCTGCAAAAGCTCCTCTTAAGATAAAATGACAAGCTCCAGACTGGGAAAAGTATTTGCTAACCACGTGTCTATCTAATAAAGGATTAGTACTCAGAATACATAAAGAACTCTCAAAACTAAACTGTAAAAAGCAAATGATCCAATTAGATAATGGGCAAAATATATGAAGGAACATTTCATCAAAGAGGAAAAATGGCTGGCAAACTAGCCCATGAAAAGATGTTCAACATCATTAGCCATTAGGGAAATGCAAATTAAAACTACATTGAGATATCATGATGCAATTATCAGATTGGCTAAAATTTAAAAAAAATAATAGTGACAGAACAGAAGCTGGTGAGGATGTAGAGAAATTTGATCTTTCCTACATTGCTGGTGGGAATGTAAAATGGCACAGCCACTCTTTTTGGCAATTTCTTAAAAAGTCAGACATGCAAGTACTACAGACCTAGCAATTGCACTCCTGGGAATTTACCCCCAAAATAACGAAACTTATATATAATTCCATTTATATAACAGTCTTGAAAATGACAAAATTATAGAAACAGAGAAGAGAGTAGTGGCTTCCAAGGGTTATGGAAGGGCTGGCAGAAGGGAAGTGTCTATGGCTATAAAAGGGCAACAGGAGGGATTCTTGTGGCAGTGGAAATGTTCCGTAGCTTGACTGTATCCATGTCAATATCCTGGTTGTGATATTGTACTTTAGTTTTGCAAGATGTTACCATTGGGAGAAACTGTACAGAGAACTTCTATGTGAATATGCAATTATCTCAAAATAAAAACTTTATTTTCTTTAAGCTAAAAATGCTTAAAGAACAAATAAAAGGCCATGAAGGGGCTTTTAAACGGTGGGGAATGGGCTGAGTGTGGTGGCTCACACAGGTAATCCCAGCACTTTGGGAAGCCCAGACAGGTGGATCACCTGAGGTCAGGAGTTCAAGATCAGCCTGGCCAACATGATGAAACCCCATCTCTACTAATAATACAAATAATTAGCCAGGTGTGGTGGTGCATGCCTGTAATCCCAGTCACTTGGGAGGCAGAGGCAGGAGAATCACTTGAACCTGGGAGGCAAAACTCTGTCACAAAACAAACAAACAAAAAACAATTAAAGGCTGGGTGTGAGGAATGGGGGAATGAGCACCACCATTCTTCCCAAGCTGACTGGCTTGAGGCACCGGGACAGTGGGGAGGTTACAGGGTTGCCAGGTAAAATGCATGACAGCAGACAATTGTAAATTTCAGATAAGAAATAATGTTTTAGTAGAGTATGTCCCATGCAAATGAATGGAGACACATTTTGACTAAAAATGTATTGGCTGTTTATTTGAAATTCAAACTTAATTAGCCTGTATTTTTAGTGGCTAAATCTGGACACCTAGAGGGGAAGGATGGGACAGGAGGGGTCTGGAGTCCCCAGGGATAGTGGGCTGAAAAAGGCAGGGTGGAAACACTGAGAAGTAATAGAGAATGAGCAAAGGGATGCCAGAGGACCAGGAAGGCATGCAGGCTGGGCAGTGCCACGTGGGGCCAGGAGGCAGGCACAAGCTGGGAGGCCTGAAGTCCCTGAGCTGCTGGTGAAATGACCCTGTGTAGGGCAATCAGGCAGAATCTAGAGGTCAAAAGAGTGGATGCTTGAGTCTCAGTAACGGGTGCCTGGCAGCCTGACCAAGGAGCTCCTCTAGGCACCAGGAACATCACCCAATTAACCCCAGGCCAACCCCTGAGCCTCTGTCGCCACAATCTGGCTCCACCCAAATGGTCTCCCCACCCCACCACCTGCTACAGGGAAAGGATGTGCTGAGCAGTGGGCTCACGTGTCCAGGTTGGTGGGCAGCCATGCACTTGACCAAAACCAAAAATGCTCTCTGATGAGATTATGCTCTCAACCTCCAAGTCACCTCCCATGGAGGCTGCTGCACACCTTCTGTTTTCACCTTGCTCCCACACACACCCAGGACCCACCCTTCTCTTCTGCATGGTACCCATCACTATCGGACACAATCAGGAGCTCTTACAGTTCTCTTGGTGAATACCTGTCTGCTCCCACCAGACTCTACGCGCCGGGACAGCATGGCAAAGACTGTTCTGCTTGCTGCAACACTCATGCTTAGTGCCTGGCACATAGTGGGTGCTCAAGAAAGAAAAATAACTTGGAACTGGAGGACATTATGTAAAGTGGAATAAGCCAGGCACAGAACAACAAATGTCCCATGTTCTCACTCATTTGTGGAGCTAAATTTGAAAACAATTGAACTCATGGAGATAGAGAGCAGAGTAATAGTCAGCAGACGCTGGGAAGGGTGGTGGCAGGAGGGCAAGTGGGGATGGTTAGTGGATACAAAAATCGATGATAGACTGGACAGGGAAAATGTGGCACATATACACCATGGAATATTACGCAGCCATCAAAAATGATGAGTTTGTGTCCTTCGTAGGGACATGGATGAACCTGGAAACCATCATTCTCAGCAAACTGACAGAAGAGCAGAAGATCAAACACCGCATGTTCTCACTCATAGGCGAGTGTTGAACAATGAGAACACACGGACACAGGGAGGGGAGCACTACACACTGCGGTCTGTTGGGGGGAAATAGGGGAGGGACG
>NW_016107378.1:6086976-6174953 GCF_001604975.1 Cebus imitator | reverse complement strand
TTGCATGTTCTTCACATGTACCCCAAAACCTAAAATGCAATAAAATAAATTAAGAAAAAAAAAATAAAGAAAAGAAAAGAAAAAGGAAAAAAAAATCATTTGACAGAATCAATAAGATCTAGTACTTGGTAGCACAACAGGGTGACTGCAGTCAACAATCATTTATTGTACATTTTAAAATAACTAAAAGAGTATAATTGGACTGTTTGTAGCACAAAGAAAGAATAAATGCTTCAGGTGATGGGTACCCCAATTACCCTGATGTGACTATTATATATTGCATGCTTGTATCAAAAGATCTCATGTACTCCAGAAATATATGTACCTACTATGTACCCATACAAATTAAAAATTAAAAAAAAAGAAAACTGAATGAATGAAGTGAAATGAAAAAGGAGGAAATGAAAAATCAGTTTGACTGGAGCTACTCCTTCTGGCTCTGTCCTCCAGGCCCAGCCCCTTGGAGTCTTGACAAGACAGAGAGAGAGGGCCGTTCGTCTTCCTCCAGGAAGCCCTCAGGAGTGTCCTCGGAGATGCTGAGTGCTGACATCTGGGATGTAGGCTTAGCATGGCCACAGAGGGGTTCAGTTTTTCCTCTACACTGGGACTCCATTATCATCATCATTATTAACACTAATACGATATTGATATATACCATTTATTCAGAAGTCACCTGTGCCAAGCAGTGTGCTGGGACCTTTTCATACATTTTGACTCATTTTATCCTCTAAACAGTGCCAACTGGTAGGTGTGCTGAGCTGCACTGTTTTGTTTTGTTTTGTTTTGTTTGGGACAGAGTCTCACTCTGTCACCCAGGCTGGAGTGCAATGGCGTGATCCCAGCTCACTGCAACCTCTGCCTACTGAGTTCAAGTGATTCCCCTGCCACAGCCTCCCGAGTAGCTGGGACTACAGGCGCACGCCACCATGCCTGGCTAATTTTTGTATTTTAGTAGAGACGAAGTTTCACCGTGTTGGCCAATGGTCTCGATCTGCTGACCTTGTGATCCGCCTGCCTTGGCCTCCCAAAAAGCTGCAGTGTTTGTGCTGCCCCTTCTTATGGAAATAAAAGCCCTCTTTTTTATTTTTCAAGAACAACCTTCCTACTCCCACTGTTGGGGGGTGGACCCCCAGGAAGGGCAAGGGTCACCGGCCTGACCAACAACCAGCTCCACCTCCCTGGCCATAACACTCGGCTCATGGACAGCTTCGGGACGCTCCTGAGGCCAGCGAGCCTCATTCCTAGACCTTCACTGCAGATGAGGAAGCACATGGCCCTCTCTGCTACTGGCTGCTATCTTGCACTGGGGAGCCCATTTGAGAACAAAGGCGACAAAGAAGGAAGCCGAGCTGAGAGATGAGAGAGGGAGAAACTGATGATGATTTTGCTGGAGCACCTGGAACCAGCCATGCCTGAAACCTGCTAATATATCTCTAGATTTTTCTGTTACATAAACCAATAGCAAACATTTTTATGCCTAACCAGTAGTAGATTTTTTATGCTTTAGTCAGTGTGAGTTGGATTTCTGACTTGCCACCAAAAGGGTCGTGCCTAAACTACTATGTTAAGATGAAGATATTCTATAGATGAGGAGCTGATGTATAGGAAGATGGTATAATAGCCATGAACAGACGCAGCTGGAGCCGGAGCCTTCTGACGGCAGAGCCTGTGCTCTTAACTGCTGTGTTTCCCTGTTGGGTTCCACATTCAGTGCATGTGCACACATGCTTGCACACTCTGTTGCCCATTAATATTCACACCTGCAGCAGGCTAAGCAAATTGTTGATGATTAAAGTCTATAGGATAAACTTGAACCAGTAACTTCTCTCAGACTCTCTGTTTAGAAAATGCTCCTATCAGTGATGTCAGATTCTCACTCTAACCCAGGCTCACAGCTTGCCATGCATCTCTGGGGATCACTTCCCTTCTCCTCACCTCAGTTTCCCCAAATAGGTGAGCTGGGAATCACACCACGCAGGACACTTCCAGGACTGAACAGCCATTGAGGGGCACCCCGGCTCCTTCAGAGGCATAAGAGAAGGCCTTCCACTTTCTCCCCACTGGGCCCCAAGGATCCAAGGCCAGGTCTGAGGCTCTGAAGCCCACTGGGTGCTCAGGACAGAGGAGACCAAGCTCTGGGGACAAGCTCTGGGGCCACTGGCCACAGGTCGCTTGTTGTCTGATCTTATTGTAGTAAGGCTCACCAAGAAGCAGGTATGAGGGAAATTGTTCATGTATCAGCTGCTGCCAAGCAGCCAAATGATATCAAAGAATGCTCAGCAAAGTCAGTTCAACAATCCAGGCCACCAAGCCCATGTGACCTGACAGAGGGAAGGACATGTTTATGAGCCAGCTCAAGCAAGATGGTGCCAGGGCTCCAGTGCTGGCCCCCTGGAGGACCGGCTCCATCAGCACCTCCCTCACTTCTATCCTTCCTCTTCCGCTCCCTGCTGGCTCTCTCTCCCTAACCTAGAAACACACTTTGGTCTCTTCCTCTTAAACACTTTCTGTGACCTTTGGAGCCCTCCCCTTCCCGCTTCTCTCTCTCCCCTCCCAGCCTGGAACCCAGAAAGTCCATCGACACTGCTGGCCTCCCATCTCCTCCTGACCCCTTCCGTGGGACACCACTGACCCTGCTTACACCCAGGACACAATGGACACTTGTTGCTGAGCCCCACAGACCCTCTTCAGCCTCCCTCCCAGGGCACTTTTCACACGGCGCCCAACTGATATTCCTGGAAACACTGCTCCTTCAGCACCAGTGACCCCATGATCCTCACTCTCCAGGCTCCTCCCAAATGTTCTCACCATCTATGATGATGCCCCCAGATGCCCTTACCCAGACAGGGCCCTGCTGGCCAGACACCAACACTCAGATCTCCATGGGCATCTTGTGTGAGCCCACACTATCACGAACACTCAAGCCCACTAAGCGTGATGAGCTTTCAGGTGCAGGGGTTAAGGGTGCAGGCTCTGAGTCACACTGCCTGAGTTCACATCCTTACCCTGAAACATACCGACATTGGACATGACACTCCCCATGGATAAAAGGAGAGTAATGACAGCATGTCTCACAGGCTGTTGTGAGAGTGAAATGTGATAACACCTGCAGACATTGAAAGAAGGGCCTGGTGCTTAGGGAGCCTCAGTGGATGGTATTGATCGATACGGTTTAGTTCTGTGTCCCCATCCAAATCTCATCTCGAATTGTAATCCAGACGTGTGGAGGGAGAGACCTGTAATCCCCACGATGTCGAGGAAGAAAGGTGATTGAATCATGGAGGTGGTTTCTCCTGTGCTGTTCTCATGAGTGAGTTCTCACAAAATCTGATGGTTTCACAAGGTGCTCTTCCCCTTTGCTTTCTCGTCTCTCTCCCCTGCCGCCATGTAAGACATGCCTGCTTCCCCTTCCACCATAATTGTAAGTTTCCTGAGACCTCTCCAGCCCTGAAGAACTGTAAGTCAATTAAACCTTTCCTTTATAAATCACCCAGTCTCAGGTATATCTTA
The DNA here is from genome assembly GCF_001604975.1 of Cebus imitator. Lineage (NCBI taxonomy): Eukaryota > Metazoa > Chordata > Mammalia > Primates > Cebidae > Cebus > Cebus imitator. The sequence goes on along the minus strand of NW_016107378.1, from coordinate 6,171,443 downwards.
CCAGCAGTGTGAGAACGGACTGATACCTAAACCACTGCTAGCATCACTGTCTTCTTTGCCAGTCCCTTAGAGCTCTTCCTCTGGCATGGTACCATCTGCTACCTATCAACCAAAACCTGGTCACCTGAGACCTCTGAGTCTTCCTAACTTCTTCCCCTCCCATGTCCACTCAATAGCCAAATCCTGCTGGTTTTGTCTCTTAAATGTTTCTCCAGCCCATACCCTCCTATCCAAAATCCTCACCTTCTCTCACCTACTTTACCTCACCCCTCCTGCCTCACAGTCGGTTCTGTTGCAGTACTGAATGGTCTACAGTGTCCCTGCATACTACATGGACCTCTTTTCTCTATAATGGCTTGTACTTGTTTCTTTGCCTGAAATTTGCCTCCCACCTTATTTCTCATACTCTGAGACCCTGATTAGGTGCAACCTCTTCGAGAAAGTGTTCCTGGAATACCCAGATTGGGCAACATGACTGTTCTCTGAGCGCCCATATCTTAGACTTGTGACATTACATTGAACTTGTAGGTGACCATCTCCAGAGCTGGGTTAGCGGCCCCTCGCAGAGCCCACCAAGGATTTTAATCGTGTTTACTAAACATGAAGGTATGAGGTTATGATTAGAAAAAACCTCAACCACAGAGGCCTTTCCTCCAAAAGAAAAAAAAATACACATACAAAAGGAATTCATGAAAACAAGAAAATTTCTACTATTTTAAAATTCATAACTGATGGATTCTCCATAGACCTAAACAGCTTCCTCAAATGAACCAATGGGATTCAAAGTCAGGGAAACCGAGTGCTTTGGGCTGGTTCTGTCACCCAGGAGGACTGTTGAAGGGGAAGTGACTATGCCCTAGTTTGGGGGTTTGGCAAGGAAAAAAAAAGAATAAAAAAGAATTGGATTATAGGCTTGCTGTACAGACTTGTTACTCTGACAGAACAGTTCCAGAACCTGAAATATGATCTCCGGGGGGAGAGGGAGACAGTTTTATCACATATTAAGGTTAGACAGATGTTTTGAGTCTGGTGTTACCTGAATCAAAAGCACCATAGAGCCTGACACAGCCCGGCTCAGCAACACGTGATCCTGGCAGAAGAGAGACAGGAACCCCTTTTTCTTTTCCTGTTCATGAGTTTTTCCTCTGTGGTTCTATTTGAGGTTTTTTTGTATCTCCCTGGAGCTGGAGCGAGACTCTGACTTCTACTGTAGACCATCCTCCTTGGACCAGTGATTACTTCCCCTCCAAAATGCTACAGGCCGGACCTTCAGCACGGGGCCAGGGTCCAAATGGCAGCTTGAACTGCTGGGCCCTGAATCTGTGAGGCAGTTTGAAAGTATCTCCAGGGATGTGCTTCATAAAGACTTGGATGGTAGAAAAACCCTCTCTGTCTTCCTCTCTCCTTCTCTCTCTCTCTCTTTTACACACACACACACACACACACACACACACACACACACACCTGCCTCCAGGTGGGCCAGGGCCGGTCCTACCACAGTGAGGGGCCAGGGCTGGGGACTGGAGAGCACGCAAGGACAGAAGCTGGCAGTGGGGGCGCTTTAAGGGCCTGGGCAGAAGGCAGGAGGGGTTGATCTTCCAAACATCCCCTTCCTCCCCCATTTATTTGCCCCTGTCAGCAGAGCCCAGCCCTTGAAGGCAACCAGGGAAAAGGGCCAGCATGAGCATGCAAAGCAGGCCTCCAGAATGACTAATGCCCCACCGGGACAGGCCTGGCTCTGGCCTGGCTTCCCGCCAGAGAGTCCACAGCCACTTTCCAAGGACAGCAAGGGCAAGCGTTCCTGACAAGATTCCCTGAGGACCATCCCTTCCCAGACCTGACCCTCCCCGGGGCTCCCCCATGGGGCCTGTGAGGCCCTGCGTGAGGATGTCCAGGGGCCCAGAGGCTGAGTCACTCCCTTGGGGCCAACCTGGGTCACGGCAAGTTTGTTATCTCAAGGACAAGTTCTCAGACCCCTTATCCAGCCATCCCCACCCGAAAGGAACTAAAAGTAAGGCCTCTTCAGCAAATCGGCTTCCTGGGGGTCTCCAGCCTCAGGCCCGGCACCCCAGGGTGAGGTCCCGTGTGCCCCAGGAGGGCAGCGTAAGCACATTGTACATCTATGTTCAACACATGTGGGCAAGCCGATGCTCCTCCCTTCCCAGCTGTGGGGGGCCCGCTGCCTCTGGGCCAGGCCCCACACAAGCCTCCTTCTCCCTCCTTCAGCAGCCCCCTGCTCCCAGGGAGCCCAAGGCGAGGGCCTCCTGCAGAGCCATTTCCTGGGGCAGCAGACCTGGGGGCCATCCTCCCAGAGTCCTGGGAGGGGGTGAGGGGATGAAGGGGAGGTGGGGAAGAGGTGGCTGGGCGGAGCCAGGTCACCCCAGCAGGAGGCCACAGCACAGAGCTCTGGGCTGCTCCAAGTTCTTCATGTGCCTTCTCAGGGAGGGAGGGAGTGTCCAAGCCATTTCAAAAGCCAGGGGAGGCCCAGAGAAGGGGCCTCATTCTCCGTGGGGAGGGGAAATTTCAAAGGAGACCCTGCTGTTGAAAGGTTTCCAAAGACCCTTGCCTTTCTATCAGATCCAAATCACTCCCCCTCAGCAGCAGCCAGGAGTGGGGTGCTAGGAAAATGTTTCCAAGGAGACATGTCCCTGAGTCATTGTAACTCCAGCGTCTCTGGGCTGCGGAGCCATGCAGAGGGCCCCCGCTATAAAAAGGCCGGTTTACCGACCCTCAGGGGAGCTCTCCAGCAGTCTGGGTCCCTGGGGAGGCCTGCCTCAGACCCCCAAGTGCCCTGAGTTTATGAGAAGGCTGCGGAGCTGAACACTTCTACCCACCAAGTCCCCCTGGTGCCACTAAGGGGGACTTTTACCCGTCAGCGGCAGGGCAGCCACTCTGGGCTCGGACCGTTTAGCAGGAGAAGCCACCCACAGGGACACTGGGCCCCAACAGATTTACTGGGAGTGCAGAGCCAGCCCCAAAGCAGGCCTGCTGTGCCTGCCTCTCACCATCCCCCCAGCAGCCTTCCCAAGCCACCAGGGCCGGCCAGACTCACAGCACAAGCCACATGTAAGTTCCATCAACTCCTTCTCCTGCTGCCCCATTCCCTCAGCCCAGGACATACCAGGTGGGTCTTTGTTCTCTTCCCAGCTGGTTCCCTCTCAACACTGCAGCCACATTCATCTTCCTAAGGCTCAGTCCAGGCTACACCCTGATCTAAAACCTTCAATGGCTCCCTAGCACTAAGGTCCAAGGTTATACACTCAGGTAACCACAGGGACCAGGCTGGGGACTTAAATGAGCCATGCAACCCCCTATAACAGCAAGACCATGATGGCTGGGCATGCATGCCTTGCGTAGGAGATACTGCTGCTACTGCTAAGTCACACCAGGTGGGAATGATGATGATGACGGAAATGATGTTTGCGGGAATGTGACGCCCTGGCTGCCACCTCTTGTGGTTTTTCAAGAGAAGCCTAATAAATCGTAGCCAAGGGGCCCCCAAAGTTGGACCCTGGCCTACAGAGTGGAAGGCCAAACCCTAACTCCTCCACCTGGTATCGGAGGTGATCTGTGGCCCACCCCAGCCCCCTCCCCACTCTCACTCCCCACGATGCCTCCATCCCAGCCAAGCCAGGCACCTACAGTCCGCCAGACTCGCCTGCCCTGCTCACCCCGAGTCCTCCTACAGGCAGGTGGCTCACCACCTCGCAGCCTGGCAGCAACACATTGTTCCAGAGCCTCCTCCTAATGCTCAGCCCTCCCTCGGAAGGCAACATCCCCCCTACATCCCCCCTCTTCATCCTTCAGCGCCCAGGGGGCCCTGCTCTGGGAGCACCCACACCACTGCACTGCGCTTACCTGCACACCCGTCAGCCTCCCCCTGGAAGAGAACCCTGAGGTCTCTGCCACCACAGACCCCGGTAGGGGCCCCAAACACAACAGAGGGGCCCTAGTTGTGGTTCAGTCCTTCCTGCCTCCATTACTCAGGCTGGAAGGACTTGGGTAAGTCACGAAATCTCTCTAAGCCCCGGGTTCCTAATCTGTCAGATGGGGAACAAGTGCCTATGTAAAGCGCCTGGCACGTAGAAAGGCTGAGTCAATAGCAGCTGGTAACATCCTTATCCAATGTGACCTCTTTGCTGCATGATATGTGCGGCGTCTTCTGTGAGATGATCTCTGAGGCAGAGACCATGCCCCCTGTACCCCATCACTCACAGAGACTGCCGCAGCTCTGGATATGCCATAGGTGCTCAGTCAAGTCCTCTGGTTGATTGGGCTGATGAGGCTCGGGGAGGGCAGGTAGGTGGGGAGTGCAGGTTACAGGGAGAGGGACCGCCCAGCCGCCAGAGGTCTGGCTCACTCAGGGGTCCATGCCACAGTGAACTGAAATCTCCACACTTGGGGACCAGCCAACCACTCCTGCCTGCTTCCCAGGCCTCCCAACTCCCGAGTTCCTGGGCTCCCGATCAGCTGACAATGCTGCAGGGCAGGCGCGGGTGAGGGGACCCGTCCAGCCCCCAGCCAGGGTGTCTTCCCGCGGAAGCCTGGCCTGCAGCTCACACACAGGCCCAAATGCCCCTCAAACCCTCCTTTTGCTTTTCCTGGGACTCTAGTTAAGAGCAGCCCCCTCGTCTTTCACCTAAGGACACAGAGATTCCAGGCTCTGCACAAAAGGAAAGGCAGAAGAGGGGAGGGAGGGGCCAGAAACGCCTCAGAAATCACTGCGGTCCAATTAGCCAGGTTTGCGCCCTTCATGCTTACAAACAGGAACGTGTATTAACACCTGCTACAAAAGCAAACATTTTTAGATATCTTCATCTTCACCTCCCTGACACTCCGTGAAAGGACTCCCAGCAGCCAGTGATGGACAGGGGAGCGCTCCTTCTTATCCTTCAGCAGGGGGCTCTCAGACAGAGAAATTAAAAAGCCCCCAATCTCCCTGTCAGGCCAAGCTCCCAAGGCCCCCAAACTGGTCTTCCCCGGGCCCCCCCTCCCCACTCTCCGCCAGGTGAGCCCTACCACACACACGATTGGGAGTCAGTGGCTGCAGGAGCCTGGCTCCAAGGCACGGGGGCAGGGGTTGTCAGACAGGTTGGGGGTAGGGGGGACTAGGATGCTGGGCCCCCACCCTTACGGAGCATGGCCACCGCTGTGGCTATGTAGGGACCAGGGGGCCCAAACCTGCCCTGAGAGCACCTTCACTAAAGAATGGCCTTTGCAATGCAAGCCTTAAACAAAACCTCAATGACTGTACAAATTTGGAGCAAACTGAAACTCTCATACACCACTAGCAGGAGCGTAAGTTCATACATCTGCTTCACAAATGTATTTGTCAGCATTTACTAAAGGTGAACATCATTTAACCTGTGACTCAGCAAGTCCATGCAAATCCTATATTCCCATTTTATATACATATTTACATATATAAATAATATAGTATATACCAGTATATTATATATAAACACAAAATATATTATCTGTATTTTCCTATAATCACAGTAAAATCACATACATATGTTCATCAGGAGACATGTACATGGGGCCGGGTGCGGTGTTCACGCCTGTAATCTCAGCACTTTGGGAGGCCGAGATGGGCAGATCACTTGAGGTCAGGAGTTTGAGATCAGCCTGGCCAACATAGTGAAACCCTGTCTCTACTAAAAATACAAAAAAAATTTGCCAGGCATGATGGCACATGACTCTAAGTCCCCGCTGCCTGGGAGGCTGAGGCAGGAGAATCACTTGAACCTAGGAGGCAGAGGTTGCAGTAAGCAGAGATTCTGCCACTACACTCCAGCCTGGGTGACAGGGTGAGACTCTGTCTCAAAAACAAAACAAAAGAAGACACGTTCATGAATATACCAGCACTATATCAGAATGGGCTCATCAAGAATCAGATAACTGGTGGCTGGCGTGTTCCTGTGACAGATTACTATACATCAATGACAGGCATGATCTCCAACTGGAGGCAATAATGTGAAAAGTGAAAGATGCCAGGTGCAAATGAGTAGAAACTGTGATTCTATTTCCATAAAGTACAAACCAGGCAAAACCAACCTATATTACTAGACATCAGCATCATGATGACCTGTTGGTGGTAGAGGGGGGCCTGAAGGAGGCTGAGAGGGAAGCTTTTGAGATGCTGGAAATACTTTGTTCCTTGGTCTGTGTGTGGGTTATACAAGTATGTTTAGTTCATGAAAATTCATGAAGCTGCTCACTTATGAGAGGTTTTCTAAATGTATGCAGTAAAGGGTTTTGTAAACCAGTACTCTGATAGCTGTTAAGACAACAACGAAAAGATGCTAGAAGAAAAACAGAGATGGAGTAAAGATGAAATTCAAACTATGGCTGCAACTTTACTGCTCAGACTAGAGTCTTGGAGAAAGTGATCACATGTCCAACAAAGACCCAGGGTACCAGGCTTCTGAAGCTCTTCCAGGCCCCAGCCAACCCCAGGCCAGCCCCTTCCCTCCATGCCCATCAGAATATCCAGCTGTGCCCTCTCCTACTACAAGGACACCCCTAGCTGCCAAGGAGACCACATCCACCCATCCAAGGTAAAGGAGACCTCACAGCTTCCCGGGTCTCTTGTGCCAAGTGTGTGAACTCTACAGGACTTTGCAAGCTGCCCTTCTAGAAAGGCTGAATTTTCCAAAGTCCAAAACCACTTGAAGAGGAATGGGAAAAGTACCGAAATAACTTTATAAGTGTTCTGTTTTGACAACGTGCCTGAGGAATTCACCACGTTGAGTGGGGAAATGTGAGCAGTTAAATCTATTCAATGTCATGACACACAAAATTGAAGCATAATTGCTCCTGAGTGCTTGACAACTGGAAAGCACTTTGTTTCAGAAATGGAGGGAAATTTATGCTGGGAAATGGAAGAGACTGTCAAAAGTTTGCAATGTGAGTGGAGCTACAACAGGATGGCTCGGTGGAGAAAGGGCTCCCATTCTGACATTTGTACTCCCATTTGCACTGTCTCAGAAACAGCAGCAGTGATTCTGTCCTTTGGCCTAAAAGCCGGTAAAATGATGATGGGAACCGCAAATTTCAAACCCCAAAGAGTAGCTCCAGGATGGCTGGGAGGAAATGCTCTCTTACCAATCATGTGGTTGGCAACGTGGATTTGGATCTCTCTCTCGTTCTCGAAGGTCATCTGGCACTTGATGCACTGGTACCAAAAAGAAAAGATTTAGAGAAGAAGGAAATAGGAAAAAGCAGAAAGCAAAAGCTCCTAGGGGGCCAGGCTCAAGACTTTCCAGAACGGCTCTAATTCCCTCCTGCTTTCCCAAGGCCATTCTCTTCCCACCTCCCTCTAAATCCAGCTCTACCAGACTGGGGAAGGGGAATGAGGTTACTTTCCAAGGGAGTTTCTCCTCTGCTAGATCTGGGCAATCTGCCCATCTCAAGGTGAAGCTCTAAGGGAGAAAAGGGAGGCCTCCTTGCTTAGAAGGGTAAATCCAAGTACCCATGCCCCATCCATTCACCCAGCCATCCACCCTCCCATCTACATACATACCTACCCACAGACCCATCCATCCATCCTCCATCTACCCATTCATCCCTCTACATACATACCTACCCATCCATCCTCCATCTACTCATCCATCTACTCCACCCATCCATCCATCCTCCATCTATCCAATCAACTATCAACATACCCACCCATCCAACCTCCATCTACCCATCCATCCATCTACATACATACCTACCCATAGACCTATCCATCCCTCCTCCATCTACCCATTCATCCATCTACAAACATACCTACCCATAGACCCACCCATCCCTCCTCCATCTACCCATCCATCCATCAACTCCAACCACCTATCCATCCTCCATCTATCCAATCATTTATATACATACCCACCCATCCAACCTCCATCTACCCATCCACCCGTCTACATACATACCTACCCATGGACCTATCCATCCCTCCTCCATCTACCCATTCATCCATCTACAAACATACCTACCCATAGACCCACCCATCCCTCCTCCATCTACCCATCCATCCATCAACTCCAACCACCTATCCATCCTCCATCTATCCAATCATTTATATACATACCCACCCATCCAACCTCCATCTACCCATCCACCCGTCTACATACATACCTACCCATAGACCCATCCATCCATCCTCCATCTACCCATCCATCCATCTACATACATACCCACCCATCCATCCTCCATCTACTCATCCATCCTTCCATCCTCTGTCTACCATCCATCTACATACACACTCACCTATCTACCCACTCATCTACATACACATACACACACCCACACATCCACCCATCCACCCACCCATCCATCTACCCATCCATCCGTATATCCATCCATCCACCTACCTATTATCTGTCTACCCATTTGTCCATCTACATACACATCTATCCATCCATTCATCCATCTATCTTTCTACCCATCCAATAACTTTCTCATCCATTTACCCACCCTAATAACCATGTGGCTGAGCAGGGGACACTGTTCTTGCCAACTCCAGTGTTCAAGGGTAGCTAAGGAACTCTTCATCTGCCCTAAGCATACATGGCCCCAAGGGTTCCTACGGCTGGTTTCCATACACAGGGGCTATTACCAGCTGCCTGTGGGAGCTGAGGGCAGAAAAACTGAGATGATAAGCTTCAAAGCTTCTTGAAAAGTCGTTCCAAAGAGTGAAGCTCACTCTCACAACTAATTCCAAATAGTTCTGAAACACCCCAGGGACAGAGGTGGTGTTGACTGTCTGAGGGAAGGACTGTGGCTGTGGGGTTTTTTGAAGAAAGAAGGGTGATATTAGGAATCAAAATATCCAAGGTTTTTGAAGACCACTTTGGTTCCTGGGATGAGAGGGCTTCTCTTACTTCTGGAAAAGGGAGCAGGACTTCAGATTTCTTGGCCAAGGAGCCAGGCCCAGGTCTCAACTATGCAGCCAGATGAACCACCAGGGAACTCAACCGTCTCAGCTCCCACCTCCCTGTTTATCATTCTGAAATGTTATGATGAGTTCTTGCATGGTGCACATTTTCTTTTTACTTTTAACCTATCTGTGTCTTTATATTTAAAGTCCAGGCCCCATAGATCGCATCCAATTAAGTCTTACTTTTTTTCTTTGCATCTAATCTGACAAATCTCTACCTTTAGATTGGAATTTTAACTCCATTTATATTTAGTGTAATTCTCGACACGGTTGATTTGAAATCCCACCATCTTTTAAATTAATTTCTATTTTATCCCACCTGTTCTCTGTTCCTATTTCCCTCTTTCCACCCACACTCACAGTTCCCTCAGTAACTGCAGGCCTTTGCCTGTGCTGGTTCCTCTACCTGCAACACCCCCTCCATTCTTCACTCAGTTCAAACGTTACCTCTTCTGAGAAGACTTCTCTTTTCACCCAGAATGGGTCCAGGACCCCCTCCGCACCCTGAGCTTATGCTAAAGGACGCTGGGTGAATAACACATTGTTGTGTCATTGCAAATTGGTTTATCTGCTCCCCTCTTGCACCACGAGCACCCGCAGGGCCAGGAACGTGTTTTGTCCACATTTGAAGCAGCACAGGAACATGAAGTGCTTAACTAGCCTTTGCTGAACACATAAACAAAGTTGCAGAATAACATATGCAGAGCATTCTACTCAGACAGAAGTGACAAAAAGAGCCAAAGGCGACTTCAGTGTCTTGGACCTACACCACCCTAGTGCAGGCCTGACCTAGGGTCAGTGTAAAATATTTACTTAACTTTTATTATGATCATTAATTTGCTAAGAAAATGGTTGTTGAACAAATGAATGAATGAAGAAACAACTAGAAAAGCTGGTGCTGGATGCCTCAGACCTGATCTGACAAAATCAGGGGCCTTTCCCCACAATGTTTCAGAAGACCTCAGGGGTTCGCTGTATCCTGAGTACAGACCACAGCCTAGGGCCCAGACACAGGTACTCTGCATGGGAAGGCCCTCGGAAGAGCTAGGTGAGTTGAGGGCAGGGTGGAGGGAAGACAGGGCTGGGGAATCCAGCCTCACCACAGGCAAAGGGAGATGTCCAGGCCCAAGGAGACTGCAGGACCTGAGGTCTTTTTAGGGGACACAGCCCAGAGTACCCATCTCAGGTCAACTCCAGGGCCATGGTCATGGAGAGAAACCACCTCGGGTATCTCCACCATCAAAACCAACCCTTCTGTCTCACATGTGTTCCACCCACTCTGCTTGGCAAAGTGCAAGAGCCCTTGGTGCATGAATGAATGAATGAATGAATGAGTAAATGAATGAATGAAGCACACCCCAGAAAGCTTCATCACAAGGAAACCCATGGGAGGGCTGCCGGGTGAGGACCACCCAGGCCTGTAAGTGGGTGGGTGGGAGGAAGGGGGTGGTACCAGGCCACAGCCATGGCTAGGGGCAGAAGACCATGTTCCCCCTCCAAGGATGGGGATTTGCTTGGGTGGAAGTCTCTGAAGGCTGCAGCCATGGCTGGTCCAGAGGCATGCAGGGAACCCATGATCACAGTGACTTGGATGCCCTTCCCAGGGGCAGGTGGATAAAGGGAGCTCAGTGTGCATGGAGCTCACAGGGGCTTGGGCAGGAAGGCAGGCTGTCCCCAAATGCCACTCTGCCACTCCTTGGTGATAAGAAGAGCACTGTCCAATAACTGAGCTCCTCCTGGTGGGTCACTGAGCTTCAGAGGGTTCCCAAGGGAGGGGCTGGGGTAAGGGCTAACCCCTCACATACACACACAAGTCACAGACATGGAAGCACACATGTGCATTCACGTGCTCATCCTCACCCCAACTCACCAGCAACACGCAAGACCTTCACAGACACACCCACAACCCCCAAACACAGCAATCTGTAACACAGATACATATATGCAGCCCCCAGAGAAGCAGGGCCATCTCCCTGGGTGAACCGGGCCACACAAATGGGCATGTCCACACTCATCCAGAGACCCTGCCTTCAGCTCACTCACTGCAACCCCAATACGCACACTGATACTCCCAAATATGCCCACAGATGCACATCCAACACAAGGGTATACACAGACCCATCCCCGCACGTACCACACACCCTCGTGTACACACATGTAGATTCATAAGTGCACACACACAGGTACACACACACACACAGGCTCACCAGCCCCCCAAACCCTCCAAGCATGGCTGGACCCCAGTCCTCACCCCAACATATCTACTCCTTGTCTGTCCCCGCTCTCAACCCCCCTGGAGACCCCCTCCTCCTAGAGCTTCAGCCCCCACTGGGAGACATAATTACAGAAAGACAGAACTTGGCACTCTAAGCATCTCCCCTGCCATAAGCCCCTTCCCTGGGGCCCAGCCCAGGAGAACCAGAGCTGAGTTCCAGGGCCTGTGGCCAGCACTACCTCCCCCAGCACAGCCCTGAGCAACAGCAGAGGGGGGCCTGGGCAGGAAGAAAACACACTTGGGAATGGCGGAGACAGGAGAGGGAGAGCAGAGAAGAAATGGCCAGGCCCTTGAAGACACAAAGGAGAGAAGGAAGAGCCAGCCAGAGCTGCTAAATTTCCACGATCATGACCACAGACAACGTTCACTGAGAACCTGCCATGTGTGAGCAGCATTTATAGCAAATACTCACAAACCCTCTGTGAGCTCCACTCTAGGGATGGGAAAGGTGGGGTTTCCAGAGGCTGCAGCACTTGGTCTGAGCCTCTTGCTGGTGAGCAGGGGAACTGGAATTCGATGTCCACTGTCTGCCCTGCCATTCTCAGCTCCGTGTCCCAGACCCCACCTGAAAGTCCTGGTCTAGGTGACAGAAAGCTAGTAGGATCTGGACAGGCCCTCTAACCCGGATGTCTGTTTGCTTGGCTGTAAAATGGGTGTGAGAACACTCAGCCTGCCCCACCCAGCAGAGAAAGGCACAGTGCGGATCTGCAGGGTGGATGGACAGCCAGGGTCAGCACACGCTGGTCCCTACTTGAGGTGATATTGTCATTACCCATAAACAGAGGGGGAGGTGGAACTTCAATGCTTCACACTCCAGCCGGCAGCAGCCTTGGCCCCACAGGAACCCAGTCCTCTGAGAGCTGGTTGCTATGGATACACTCCCGAGGGTCCCAGCCTGCCAGCCCCCAAGCCCCTGTGAAACCCCCAGAGTCTGTTCTTACATGAGTGGGTCCTCAGGGAGGGAAGGGGTGGGCTAACAGACAGCTGAGCCCCTGCCCCCAGGTGTGCCCAGGCAGGGGGCAAGGCCCCAGAGAATGCTGCCGTGGCTGGGGAGGAACCTGGGCTTTGTCTAGCTCCTTTCTGCGATGGCCCATCTGCCCGGGGCCTCTAAGCAGGCAAAGCCGGGATTTTTCAGCTCATCCCTGGTCACACAAGGCCAGAAGGCAGGGAGAGGAAGGGCTGGGGTCCCCAGGAAACACACTCCCCTTGAGTTTCAGTCCCTGCACAGCCGCACACAGTTGTGCCTCCTTGGCATATGGCATCACCTTTCTGAGCTGGAGCCTCTCTTTGCCAAAACACAGGCCACAGCAAGGTTCCTGGGTTGATGCCACAGAAATGCCTAAAAGAGGCCAGCAGAGTGCTTCTCACATAGTAGGGGCTTTCACGAAGTGGTGCTTGATGCTGGATGCAGAGCACTCCAGGGAGGCTCACACAGCCCAAGACTCTGGAGGCTCTAGAAGCAGCCCAGCACCATGGTGGGCAGTGCCAGAAAGGAAGGAGTGATCCAGGCTAAGGGGCACCCAGGAGAAGCAGGCACAGTGACCCAGGCCAGCCGCGCTACCCCACAGCCTAAGCGCAGCCATAAGCACCCGGGACCTCCCCCCAGCCGGTCTGTCCCTTCTTGCAGCCATGATGCGGTCCAGAGCTGCTGGGTGCACTGTTGCTTAAGACCAGGGGCAGTGGTGCCAATGCTGCCTGCCTGGGTGCAAGTCCCTCTCAGCTCCCAACAGCTGGGGCTTGAGGCAAGTGACCTCATTGTGCTATGCCTCAGTTTCCTCACTTACAACATGAAATACTGTAAGGATTAAATAGAAAGTGGTTGGCAAATCCTTAGTCCTCAAAGAGTGTGGACTGCTACTGTAAAAGGGGAAAATAACAAGTGACCTTTACTATGCGCTTGGCACTTACTTTACACATTTAATCCTCAGAGCAAAACGCTGAGGTCAGCATGATAAATAGTCACGACGGTTCACAACTAATGGGGAACAGGCAGTGACCAATCAGAGCAGATGATGGTTAAAAAACCAGAGAGGCCCCCAGTTTTTTCCTGGATGCAGAGATGTCAGCCCAGGAGAGACGCTATTACTATTCCATTACTATCATTGTTCATTACCACTGCTACTACCTCTGGCTTCGTAGTGGAGCACAGAGGCCCAGAGAGGTCAAATTACTACAGGACCCAAACACTCCCTGAGACCACCTACGCCCCCCTAGAAAGGCTGAGTGGGACAGAGCAGGGCAGCAGAAACTAATGCCCATGCTCAGCCCCCTGGAGGGGGCCCTGTTTAGAAGCCTGGCTCATCCAAAAGGCCCTGAGAGGGTAGGGTATTGTTATAGCACTCTGTTTTCTTCCTTTCTCTTTCTTTCTTTCCTTCTTTCTTTCTCTTTCTTTCTCACTCTCTCTCTCCCTCCTTTTCTTTCTCTCTCTCTCTCTTCCTTTCCTTTCCTTGACTAAGCCACAGCACCCAGCCTCTCTATTTTAATTCAAGTGCTCCTCTCTTCAGGCAGATGTCCATGGACATGTGCCCCTGCCCCTCTGGACTCCCATGGGCCTGTGTGTATAATACCAGGAGGTGGGGTCAGCAGGCGCTGAGGCCCCTTCCACTGCGGGGTCCTCCCTTTACTCTCTCTGGCCCCCTTCTCTCTCCCTCTGCCTTCCTCACCCCCTCAAAATCACAGAGTCCCAGGACAAACACCCTCAGCAAACACCCCTGTGTCCCAGCAGGCGCCTGTGGCAGGTGGCCCTTCCCCAAATCCTTCCTCCCCGCCAATGGCGCCAACAGCAGTCCTAGAGGAAAAGGTACTCCCAAGATCCGCCTGGCACCTCTTCGGTCTGGAAACAGCACAGACTCAATGGGAGTCCAGGGTCTGTGCTGTCTGACACCCAAGGGCCACGCAAGCTCCAGACCCACCATTGGGTACCCTCAGTCCCTGTACCCAAGGTCTGTGTGGGCCCACCCATAGCCTAGACTTCGCCCCAGCTCATTGAAAGCCACTTGTTATGGGCCCGTGGCTCCCTCTGGTCCACAAGTCCCCAAGTCAAGGTCCATTTCTGGTTCTCCTTGGCTCCCAGGCACATAATCATAATGGGTGCTCAGGGAAAACGTGATGAAGGAATCAATCGATCACTAATGTTCATGGCAATCGGAACCACGTGGAAGGCCCTCCATGAGACCATGTCGAAGGTGCCAGGCTTGGCCCCTTGTGTGTGTGTCATCTCTATGAACTGTCGAAAGAATCCTGGGTCTAAGGCCCAGAGAAGTCAGGGACTTGCCTATGGAGACCCAATAAGCAAACGAATCTGTCTCCCCCAGCTCAACAACAAAGATACCAGCTGCCACCCATGCGCCCTCACTGTGCATGAAACACTGTACCAGGCACATTACCTATATGATGTCATCGGCCTCTCACAGCAATTCTTTGAGGTTGGGACAATTATTATTCCCATTTTACAGATGAGCACTTGACAAATTAGGCCCAGAGAGATAAATAACAGGAGCCCATCACATGGCTGGAAAGGAATGGCACTGCTGAGATTCAAACTCAAGGAGTCTATGGCACAGCAGTTGTGCGTCACCACCACAAGACAGTGCCACTTCTCAGAAACGCAGCACTCAGGGTACGTGGCTCCTATGGGGATCAGAGAAACCCCAAGGAGGGAAGCCGGGGCAGGATGAGGTGGGCCGCACTTACCCGGGGCACCGGCGACGTCTGGGTCCCTTTCCGGGGCCCACTGGTTTCCGGCGTGAGGTCGCGGTGGTCCACCTGCATGTGGCTCTCCAGGTCTTCAGCACTCTCGAACTTGACGCTGCACTCGGGACAGCGGAGGCTGGCACAGGGCCGGTCGGCGGGCTCGGGGGGTGCCAGGCCTCCCACCTGTCCATTGGCGCTGCGGGCCATGCAGCCGGCGCAGAGGCCGTAGGGCAGCCCGTTGACGTCGAGCTTCACCAGGTCCTGCTTGCTGCGGAACTCCTTGAGGCACAGGGCACACTTGTAGAGCTTCTGCAGCCCCTGGCCATTGGGGGAGGACGTTGCTGAGCTGCCTGCCAGCTTCTGCATGTGGAAGGTGCCATGGATCTTGAGCTCGAGTGTGGAGGTGACTGTCTGCATGCAGACCACGCAGCGGAAGCCCGTGAGAGAGTTGCGCAGGTCGGGGTGCATCTGGCAGTGCTCGATAAACTCCTCCTCACTCTGCAGGGGCATCTTGCAGATGCGACAGGTGCCCGTGTCCAGGCTCTTGCTGTGGGTCACCTTGTGCTCAGTGAGCGTCAGCAGCGAAGGGAAGCGCTCGCCACAGATGGGACACATGTAGTGCTTGGCAGGGCCCCGGTGCGTCTGCAGGTGCTCCCGTAGCCCATTCTCCGAGAAGAAAGTCCGCGAGCAAACGTTGCACTTGTGGCTGCCCTTGATAAACTCAGCCTTCTTGCGCGAGCCGTCATCCTCGCCTGGCCGGATGTTGTGGTCCCTCAGCCGGTGGTTCTGCAGCAGCACCTCCATGGTGTAGGCCGCCCCACAGATGTCGCAGCCGTACATGGGCTCCGACGCGTCCACGTCGTCCTCACTGGCCTCGTGGCTGTTAGGCGCCTCGGGGTTCTTAAGCAGCATGCCCTGCAGGTCGGCCGGCTCAGCCTTCTTGGTGGCCGCGGGGGGCACCCCGTTGGCCGTGCCATTCTCGGTCGCAGCGTCGAACACACAGTGCTTCTCCCGCAGGTGCTTCTCCAGCAGGATGATGGCATGGAAGGCTTTGCTGCAGAACTTGCAGTTATACTTCTTGCTGTGCGTGGTGATGTGGCACTGCAGCTCCACCTCGGTGCTGAAGGTCTCCCCGCAGAAGATGCACTTGTGAGCCTTGGCCGGGTTGCCCAGGTGGCTGTGTTTGACGTGCACCTGCAGGTCGGCCTCCTTGCGGAAGTCCCAGTTACAGGCTGTGCAGCGGTACATCTTCTTCTCATTGCTGTGCTTCACCGCCAAGTGCACCTGGATGGACACCTTGGAGTCGAAGACCTCCTGACACAGGGTGCAGTGGTACAGCACAAAGGTGTGCATGTCCAGCAGGTGCTTCTGCAGGTCATCCACCGAGGAGAACTGCTTGTCGCAGCTCTCGCACACATAGTGAGTCGACGTGGTCATGTAATGCACTGTCAGGTGCTGCAAGAGGGACTCCTGGGAGTCAAAGTCCTCTTTGCACTGGGGGCATGCCTGCTTCCGCAGGAGCAGCTCCAGGTGCAGCTTCAGGTGAGTCTGGAAGCTCTCAAAGTTGGAGAACTTGAGGTCACACTGATTGCAAGGATACTCGCCATTGGAGATGGAGTTGGCACTCGCTGAGAGCCGCTGCCGCT
Source organism: Cebus imitator (assembly GCF_001604975.1). Taxonomy (NCBI): domain Eukaryota; kingdom Metazoa; phylum Chordata; class Mammalia; order Primates; family Cebidae; genus Cebus; species Cebus imitator. The sequence goes on along the minus strand of NW_016107378.1, from coordinate 6,154,903 downwards.
TTGGGGACGACACCTCCACGTCGGATGAGACTGGGCTCTGCTCGGCCTTGGACTTCTTGCTGTGGGCCAGTGGAATGTTCTTGTGGTTCTCCTTGATGTGCTTGGTGAGCTTCAGGATGGAGCCAAAGATGGGGGAGTTGGTGCAGTAAGGGCAGGAATAGACCTCCATGAAGGACTGCGTGGGCTGCACCACCGGAGACTCTAGTTTGGCACTGCTCACGTTGCAGTGGGCCTGCTGGATGTGCTCGGTGAGGGAGGACTCGGTGAGGAAGCCCATGGAGCACTGGTTGCAGAAGAAGGCGTTATTGCCATCAGAGGGGTTGGCGTTGGGGCCGCAGTGGGAGACGCGGATGTGCTCCTGCAGGCTGTTGATGTCGGCGAACATCTCGGGGCAGTAGTTGCAGTGGAAGGTGGAGATGTTGCCAAACTGCATCACGGGGTAGGCATGGTTCTTGTGCAGCTTGCGCACGTGCTCGTTGAGGTTGTAGAGGGTGGGCATGGAGTCTAGGCAGATCTGACACGTGTGGCTCTGCTGGGGCTTGTCCGCGTGGATGGTCTTCAGGTGGATCTCCAGCACCGCCAGGCTGTTAAAGTCCCGCTTGGAACAATAGGGGCAGCTATAGACCACCTTGGTCCAGCCCTGCCCATCATCCCGCATCTTCTTCTGCCCCCGCAGCGGCTTCAAGGTGGAGTCCGGGGTGGAGCCGCGCTCCACAGAGGCGCTGGAGTCGGGCGTGGCGCTGCTCATGGAGGCCACGCTGCCCAGCACAGGGTCAGGACTGACGCTGTGGTTGCTGGAGTCAGGCTGCCGGTGGCTGTCCAGGTGGCAGTAGACACCTTCCACTGAGGAAAACTGCTCAGGGCACATGGGGCACTTGTGTTTCTGGTTGGCGTGGGCTTGATGGATGTGGGCGAGCAGCGTGTTCTCGTCAACGAAGACCTCGGGGCAGTGGATGCACTGCAGGTCCGCCTTCTCGGAGAGCTGTGGGTGGCGGGTGAGCACGTGCTTCTCCAGCTCCTCCGTCTGGCTGAAGGTGTCCTCGCAGTAGTCGCACATGAAGTCGTCCTTCTTGGCTTCCTTCTCCGACTTGGCCAGATGCTCCTTGTTCTTCTTATGGGCCTGCATGTGGCTCTGCAGCGAGCTGGTGGAGGAGAAGCCGCGCTTGCACACGGTGCACTTGAAGGGCTTGCTGGAGCTGTGGGTCTTCAGGTGGATCTTGAGGTGGTCGCTGCGGGAGAAGGCCGCCTCGCACTCGTGGCAGTGGTACTTCTTGTCGCCCGTGTGCAGCTTGATGTGCCGGTCGCGGCTCCTCTTGTGCTTGAAGAGGCGGCTGCAGTAGGTGCACTTGAACGGCAGCTTGTCGCTGTGGATCTGCTCGTGCCTCTTCAAGTAGCTCAGGCGGATGAAGGACTTGTCGCAGAACTGGCAAGGGTACGGCAGGCCTGTGCCCCCTTCCTCCTCGCCGAGGCCGAGGTCACAACCATCTCCGATCATCTGCGTGGGTGACGCAACATCCTTGCTGGAGGGAGACGAGGCCACCCAGGAGAGTTGTGGGTCGTCATCACCATCTGCAGGGGAAGGCAGAGAGGAGATTAGAGGCAATTCCCAGGGCTGCCGAGAAACAAGGACAGAGCCAGCTTCTCGACAGCGCGCGGGCTGAGGCTGTGCAGCTGGCCAACGGCTGCAGGGGGCTGCGGGGAGGGGCAGCGGCCGGAAGCAAGTGGACACCAGGGCCTTCCTGTCTGCAGAGGACACGCCAGAGGGGCGGTTGATAATGAAGGGGAAATGCCTCTTTCCTCAACAACACCTGCCTGGGCCTGGCAGGACATGGTAGCCCCCCTCAGAGGGGAGGCTCATGGCCACTTTCCTGGTAGGGAAAGGAGGGGCAGCCTAGACAAGGTCACTGGAAATGAACTCACAGACCATCACAGGCCAAAAGGAGGACATAAAAGTCCCGTCACTTGATCCACACCTGGGAGTCAACTCCCCTCCAATCCCTAATCCTGGAGGGAAGGAAATCCCACTGGTCCTTACCAGCACAGGCAAAATTCTGCAACAACAACAATGCCCTTATTGGACCGGCCATAGCATGCACCATTCTCTGAGGACGGGCGGCCTGACAGAACTGGAAGCTGCTGCTTCAGGTAACAGACGAGACATAGGAGGTGTGAAATCACAGGGCGTGACACAGCAGACTCCAGTGCTCGGGCGGGAAGTGAGCCCAGGGCACTGAAGACGCATCTGTGGGTTTCCCGGCCGAAGCCATTCTGAGATCCCGGTTTTCTTTGTTTCCTCTACACCCCTGGATTCACCCCAACCCCACCCAGGACCTGGAGATATGGAGAGATGGTGACAGTGATTGGAGGAAGAATGAGGAGGTGGACGGCCACAGAGCTCAGAGCCAGGCGGGCCCTTAACTCCATTGCAAAGGCGAGGAAGAAGCAATCCTTGCTCAGACACTGGCGCATCCCACCCTCCCTGGGGACAGCCCTCACAACCCCCACGTTCACTGGCCCGTCCAGCCTCAGAGGAAACCTAACCAAACCTAAGGGTTGGCCGTTTCTGGGAAAACAAAGGCACACAGGACACAGTGAATAAAGCCAGAGACATTCCCCGGCAGGGGTCGAGCAGAGCCAGCCCGATCAGGGAGTGAGTTCCAAGGCTCAAGTTTCTCTTCGGCTGGATTTAAAACTTAATAATGAATGAAACAGACCGCAGGCTGCTGCGGGCAGGGGAGAGACAAACAAAAGCTCAGATTCGGCTGTGCTGACCTTGCTCTTGTAACCCCGAGGAAATAAACCACTGCCCCCGCCTCTCCAGCCGCCAGCCAGCCCGGCTGAGTCTTCAGAAGAGCCTCACAGACGTAACCCAGACGTAACCTTGACCCAGAGGCAGCCCAGACCTTCAGGAAGGGATAGAGCCGGCACACCATGTTCCCAGCATGGGTGAATGCTGGCACACACATGCACATACACACACACGCCCACCTACACACACACAATAACACCCGTCACACACACAACCATTTGCACCATCACTTCCACACACTCACACTATCACTCACAAACTTAAATATACATGCACACGCTCATGTATACACATTTACCTGCAGACACACACACGCATCACAGACCTGTGGTTTCCCTACAAGGCTCTCCACACAAGCTGCCTCTGCTGTCCCAGGCCAACCCCAAGACTTAAAGAGACAACAAGGGCTGATTGGGGTGTCTTGAGGGGTCCCTCACAGCTGGGGATGAGCCTGGTCCTAAGCCCCGCCCCCACCTCCTGCCCCCCCCCCCCGCAACCATCGCTGACCACGTGATGATCCACCTGACCCCAGCTGGCACCATTGGCACAGCTCAGCCCGGATGCATGCAGCTCTCTGAAGCTCCCAGCTCCAAGACTCCCAGCAGCCACCCAACCTCTGACGCCCAGCTGCCCAGCCCAGCTCAAGGGGCCCCCTGGAACACCCTCCCAGAGCACTCCCCGCCCAGGCGCCTCACATGACGGGCTCGGCAGACTGGAAGGATGCAGCAGCCGCGGCCAGCTCCCCAGATGATATGGAGTGGGAGGTTCCCCAACCCCTGCCTGCCAACTCCCAGCTCTTGCCAGCTGGGCTCTGTGGAGTGCAGACAAAAGGGACCCCAGGGAGGAGACGGCTGGGGCCAGGGGACCTGCTCGGCCTTCGGTCCTGGCCAGGCTGGACTCACTTCCTCTTGTTTTGATGTCTTCGCTCAGACTCACTTAAGCTGCCAGAGTCCTTCCTGTGTGCCCAGCACTCTGCTAAGTGCTTTCTCCCAACTGCCAATGAGGCGGGAGCCAGGGCCACTCTGGCCACTCCCACTGGACAGACAAGGAAACTGAGGCACGACCTCAGGGACTTGCTCTGGGAAATGACAGTGCCAGACACTGATGCCAGGACAGTCCACATTCGGGGTCCTTGACCGTAGCACGGCCCTGGACCAGCTTCTGTGGGGCAAACAGTCAAATAAGACCACCGCTGAGTGGGTAAGAAGGGAAGGGGGCACACATGTAAAGCCTCCAGATCCTCAGGCCTTGATCTCCTTGGAGGCTCGGTCATGAGGAGGGCTGGGGCTGGCCCATGATTTGCATTTCTGGGAGGGGCTCATCAGGGCGCAGAGAGATACAGGAGCTCACTGGAGCCCACCTAGCAACCGATGTGTGGAGAATCCTCAACAACTGGGCAGGTGAAAGCACTATCACTCTTGTCCCTGGGACAAGCCTACACAGGTATTTCTGCCAGTTTTCATTTGTTCCTAAACATTTTGTACCACCTGAGAACCAGAGGACAGATCCCTGCAGAGGACAGAGCCCTCCCAGCTCCTCCATGAATTCATCCATGCCCTGAGCATTCCTCTTAACCACTCACTTTATGCATCTGAAAAAATGGAATCCAGGAGGCCGAGACAGGAGAATTGCTTGAACTCAGGAGGCAGAGGTTGCAGTGAGCCAAGATCACGCCACTGCACTCCAGCCTGGGTGACAGAGTGAGACTCCGTCTCAAAAAAAAAAAAAAAAAGGAATCACTGGGAGGAGTGGATAAGGAAGATTAATGGGAGAAAGCACTATCATGCCACTGACATGAAATGTCCAGAATAAGGTGCATCTGAGACAGAAGCCAGGTTGTGGCTGTCTGAGGCTGGAGGTGGGAGAAGGCACTGGCTGCAAACAGGGACAGGGATCCTCTGACGTGATGGAAATGATCCTAAAACTAGACTGTGGGTGAAGACTGCATAGCTGTGTAAACTTACCAGAGACTAGCTGAGTCGCTCACTTCAAACAAGTGAACGTTATAGTATGCAAATTATACTTCAATGAAGTTGTTAAACAAAAGCACTATTTTGCCAATAATCAGAATTAGTACTAATTAGTACCACAAGTGCTAACAATATTAATAGCTCCATTTATTGAGAATGTCCCACGTGCCAGCACTGGGCTAAGTACGTCTATTACTGCAATTAATTTCTATTCATCCTCACAACAACCATATCTGGCTGTCTGCAGTAACATTCCCATTTCTGAGATGAGGAAGCGGGGTTCAGGGAGTTGAGAAACTAGCCCCCAGTACCAATCCACATGCCCCAGTAGTGTCTGGCCAAACCGCGTCTCCTAAGCGTAAGAACCTGGTCCCCAGACCCCACATCACTCATTCACCCACTGGGCTTTGAAAAGGAGACTCTTAACCTGCCCAGCGCCAGAGTACCCAAGGTTCATTGCAGGCTGGTTGCTTGGCTTTATTTTTCTGCAAACAAGTTTTGAAACTAAAGCAAAGCATAATATTCTGGGAGCAACAAACTGAGCCACTGCTGAGATTATAATCATCTGAATTGAAATGAAAATAAGGCTCCTTAAACTGAAAAGGCCCAATCAGGGAAAATAGGCATGTTGACATACAAAGTCCCAAACTCAGATTGCCCTGTTTAAAGTCTTTTATTCAAAGAACATTCAACCTCTCCTGCTGCCATCCCACCCCCTCCAAATGCATTTTGCTTTGGGGGCACTTAGCTCAGTGCTCTAGAACCAGGCTAGAGAGAAAGGCTGGGGCCAAAGCTCGGGAATGTATCTGCAGGGGACGTCAGCAGAGGAAGAGTTTCTCTTTTCTATTTTTTTTTTTTTTTTTTGTGGTGGGGAGAGAAGTCTCACTCTGTGGCCCAGGCTAGAGTAAAATGGCATGATCTCAGCTCACTGCAACCTCTGCCTCCTGGCTTTAAAGCAATTCTCCTGCCTCAGCCTCCCGAGCAGCTGGGATTACAGGTGTGCACCACGACACCCAGCTAATTTTTTTATTTTTAGTAGAGATGGGGTTTCACCATGTTGGCCAGGCTAGTCTTGAACTCCTGACCTCAAGTGATCTGCCCGCCTCAGCCTCCCAAAGTGCTGGGATTACAGGCGTGAGCCACCGCGCCCGGCGCGAGGCTCTCTTCTCTTACAGCAATGACACTTTCCTCATGCGGGATGCTGGACACCACACACATCTGCGACTGCGGCCAAGGCAATCCCAAAGCCTCCTCCGACGTGAACATTCCAGAAAATCAGGGAGAAGGGGGTTTCGAGGAAAGTCCTGATCAACCACTACCCTTTTATTTTCAAATAAATACTTGCATCGATTTTGCTGTGTGCTAGGAATTCTTCTAAGAGTTTATGTGCATTCACTCATTCAATCCTCTCAATAGACTAATGAGTTAGGTACTGTTAATAATTCCATTTACAGATGAGAAAACCAGGGCACAGGGAGGCTGAGTGACTTGCCCAGTGCCACACAGCCAGCAGGCAGCAGAGTCAGGATGTGAACCCCCTTAGTCCTGTTCAGTCAGTGTTTTCAACCACAAGGCTTCACTACCCACCACCCCCGCTCCCCTCCACACCCCCCGCTTTGGTAGAAGCATGAGAAAATCAAGTGGGAGGTACAATGACTAATACCAGACCCACTTTTCCCCCACCACCCAGAATAAATGCAATCAAAGAACTATAACAAAAATGAGTTTAAAAAATCACTTGCAAAATGGAGATTAAACTCATTTAAAAACGACTAATCCTTCAAAAAGGCCAAGTAGGAAATGGGTTATATGAGGCTTTTGCTGTCTGCTGCAGGAAGAGAAATAAAACAGGCATAAAAGAGGAGAGAATTTTTGATAAAAATTCAATTAAGTAGAAAAAAGAACATTAACTGGGCTTCAGAACACAGCAGCAGCAGAAACAGCCAGGTGATTCCCAAGCTCATGCGGTCATACTTGGTGACCAGCATGGAGCAGAACATGAATTCAGCAGGCTGATGCTACAGTGTGTAGAATCACTTCGGATATGCCTCATCTAGGCATAGCAGCACAAGCCGCCAGCCAGAATGGCTGGGAGCCACAGCTAACGGCTCCTCTGTCACAGAGAATCAAGGTCAGGGCTGCCGGAGAAGGTGATCGGGCCAAGAAAGGAGAGTGACTGGCCCACAGACTCACAGGAGTGGGCCAAAAGGGGGACCTTCCTGCAGTGGGGGACACAGATGGAGGAGGAGTTGAACTCCTGTCATCTAAGCTACACAAGAGGCCCTAAAAAGAACACTAGGAGGGCTCTCTGCATTGAGTTGCAGGGGAAGACAGCAGAGCCCAGGAAGTTCCAGGTTACTGTGACATTCCTGAGCTGGGCAGTTCCATCTGCATGAATAAAAATGACCATCCAGCCGGGCACAGAGACTCATGCTATAATCCCTGCACACTGGGTGGCTGAGGTGGGAGAATCATTTGAGGTCAGGAGTTTAAGACCAGCCTGGGCAATACAGCAAGACACTGCCTCTTAAAAACAGATTTTTAAAAATTATAGAGGCATGGGGTATGTACATGTAGCCCCAGCTACCTAGCTACTTGGGAGGCCAAGGCAGGAGGATCACCTGAGCCCATGAGTTTGAGGCTGCAGTGAGCTCTAACCATGCCACTCTAGCCTGGGTGACAGAGTAAAACTCTGACTCTTAAAAAAGTAAAAAAAGATCATGAGCCTACAGAGGGGACAAGAGCTCAGCCAGCCACAGGAATGAGGTTTCCATCCCAGTCTGCAGGGCCTCTTGTGCCCAGTACTGTGCTGGATGCTGCAGGGTCGCTTGGGTGCACCCCACCTTGGTCCTCCCCCATGGACATTCCAGATCATGCAAAGGAGAGGCCAAGTAGAGCAAGAAAGGTGCCAATGGCAGTCATGTTGGGGCAACGGGCAGACAGTCCATCGGTAGGCCAGGCCTCCACTGCCTCTGCTGGCTCATGAGAAGTTGGAATTCATGCTCTCCAAAGCCCCTGCCAGATGAATATAAAGATCATCTTGTACAATACTCCAGCCATCGAGACTGTCTTCATCATAAGCACAAAAAGGCCTTACAGTGCTTCCTAAAGCCCCCAAAAAGACTCCTTGCCACTCACCTGTTTCTTTAGAAAAATGAAAATTGCCAAGGAGACCAGTTCCTGACAGAACAAAGCTTTGTAATACACCAAGGAGAGCCGCTCTGCTGCCCACATCCAAAGCTCCAGGAATGGGAATCACTGTGGCCCTTCCCCACACTCAGAGGAATGGGACTCTAGACTCAGGAACCAACTACACAATCCCACATGAGACAGATGGAAAAGTTAAGCCCAGAGAAGAGAAGAAAACTTACAAGCCTAGCTAATTGGTAGTGGTTGCCTAGAATAGTGTTCAGAAGGATTCTGCGGCCTTATCTGAGGTCCAAAGAAATGGGTGCTGCAATCAAATGGTAATGTCTGCCATGAGCACAGACATGTGGAAATTGAATAGTCAAAGGGCATTAAGCAAACTGGAAAGCATCCTGACTCCTAATACTAGATGTTTTTCAGGTTTCCTCTTCCGAAAAAGGAGCTGTCCATTTTCTTTGAGAGATGAGGCTTTGGTGTTCCCAAAATCCTGTTGGTCACACAGAGACAAGAGGACTTGATAGACACCATATGATATGGTTTGGCTGTGTCCTCACCCATCTTGAATTGTAGTTCCTGTAGTCCCCAAGTGTGGTGGGAGGGACCTGGCAGGAGGCAACTGAATCATGCAGGTGGTTTCCCCATGCTATTCTAGTGATAGTAAGTTCTCATGAGATCTGCTGGTTGTATAAGGGGCTTCCCCCTTTGCTCGGCTCTCATTTTTCTCCTTCCTGCCACCATATGAAGAAGGATGTGTTTGTTTCCCCTTCCACCATAATGGTAAGTTTCCTGAAGCCTTCCCCGTCATGAACAACTGTGAGTCAATTAAACCTCTTTCCCTTACAAATTACCCAGTCTCAGGTATTTCTTCATAGCAGCGTAAGAATGAACTAATATACTGTGGAACCAAGTTGGAATCTGGAGAGAGATCTCCAGCCAGAGAGGTTAGCTCTGACCCCAGCTGATGGTGAGGGTTGCCCAAAGTGGACACAAAGCAGCCCAGGAGAGCAAGTCAGTGTTTCCTAGAGCCAGGGGTAACAAGAGCTGCAAGACCTGGCGTGCTTCAGGGCACCCTGCAGATTGTGGTCCCCACAGAGGCAGCCAGAGCCTAAGCAGGTGACCTTCCAGGCACGAAATGGAATTTCAGCTCAAGGGTCATCCGGGCATATTCCTGCTCACTTCTTGAGAAACTTCAAATCTATACCCATTCTGTCTCCCTGCACCCCCTGGATGTCTGCTGCAGCAGAGAGTACATGAACCTGAAAGTTTGGAGCCTCAGTCCTCAGAGGTGGCTCTGCTGCTGGGAGCCCTATGAATGTTACCTTCCATTTTTGAGCCACTTCCTCAATGACATGGGTGACTGGGCAGCCTGTGAAGCCCCTTCTTGGAGCGGCTCAGAAAACTGTGAGGTGGGCATCTCTGAAAGGTCCCAAGCTCTCCTCATGGTAAATCCCCAGGCCGGAGTGGGGTCTTGGATCCCATTTTATGAAGGCTCAGCAGGAGACGGTCCAGAGCTCTCAGGCTGGGTGGGCCATTCTCACTGGCTCAGTGTCCACCAAGGACTCAGATTAAGGATGTGACTCGCAGATCTCCCAGATCAAATTAGCATCTAGGAAATGTGGGGACATTGCTCTGGAGCTATCTCAGCAAAAGACAAAAAGTAGAGAAGGGATTATCCAGGAACTATCCGTGAAGGTGCATCTTGAATAATGGAGAAAATACCCATGACATACAGAGGAGACTCATAAGGTTCTTGAAAAGTTTATACTGGCAGAAACACTGCCAGCTTGAACCAAAAAGGACAGAGAGAGTACAAGATTAAAGAAGTCTGTTGGACACCCAAATTTTCACAAGCAGGAAACAGGTTAATAAAACTACTCAGATGCAAGTACATGATACCTCTCATGGGGAAAAAGGGATGGCTAAGAGGGCAGAACCTCAAACCCAGAGGGTGGAACTGTGAGCCATAGTGGATGAGATCGCTATTGGACTGGGTTCAGATTCCAGTACTGTGTAACCATGGGCAAGTATATCCCCTCTTTGTGATTTAATTTCCCCAACTCTTGATGGAGAGAATCCAACGCGTAAGTCTCTGAGAGGCTTTGTACCTCTTAAAGTCTGTTATCAATTAATGATGTTTGTGTCTGCCCTGGGTACAGAATAAGGCTCAGGTGGTAGGTATCCTAGCTCTCTACTATCTCCTGGTATGGGTGGTTTTTAAATTCAGCACATATTTATGGAGCTTGCTCTAAATACCCAGTTTTCCAAAGGGGGCAGAGGTACCCAGCATTCTTAGGTTTCTATGCTCTTATCTGCCCAATCTCTGTGTCAATTAATTACTGTTTCAACATTAAACTCTAAAGCAACCCTTTACTGCTTTGAAGTACAGAAAGAGAGAGAGAGATAGAGCGTGAGAGAGACAGCACAGGGGCGGGGGGATCCCTTTAACGGTAGTATCAGTACTTCACCTAGATATTTGATTTTCCTAAAGGAACAGAGAAGTGTAAAGGATTAAGTTTGACCCCTGGGAAATCAAAAGTCCACCCTGGGAAACGAAAGGGATGAGGCTATCGGAGGTTCTTTCCTCCAAGGTAGGCCTAGGAGCCACACAAAGGTGACCAGAAGCTGACATGGTTCCTCCTGAAATCTTGAGTGAGAATTATGCTATTAGCAAAAATAATAGCAGCTCCTATTCACTCATTCTTCCTCCAGGGAGCTGAGAGTTTCTTACGGATGGGATCTCATCATCCCCAAGGAAAGCAGCGAGGAAAAGTGGGAATCATTCTTTCTGTTTTGGGGAAAAAAAGACTCAGAGGCCACTGGACAGCTCAAAGACAGAGAATGGCCAGACTGTCCTTCTCCAGGCAGCTCTGGGGGTGCTGAAATGCCATGTGATAGCAAACAGCTGCCACCAAGGCCCTTAACAAAACTTCCAGGGAGTCAAAACATCGGCCTAAGCTTGAAGAAAATCAATCAATTGCAGAGAGACATCAGCCCTGTGGGACAGCAGAGCTATGAGTTTCAGGGGCTCTGGAAGGTTGTTTTAGAGAGCATGCACTGGCTTGCTCAGCCATCGTTAGCTGTGTGACGCTGGGCAAGTTACTTTCCCTCTCTGAGTGCCCATGTCCTCATCCACAGGATGGGGAAACTTAGAGTAAGTACTTTACAAAGTGGTTAATGTTTACAAACTGCTAAACATTAGATGAAAGAAAATAAAGAAAAAACGAAATCAAAGAAAGAAATAAAATAAAATAATAAAGAAAAAAATGCTGGCTAAAGAAAATAAAGGGGTTCCTAATGTAACTGACAGACACTATTATCATTCATCGTAAATCCCATCATCTATAGGGCATTTAACATTTTGCACAGCACCTCACACCCATTATCCATTTGACACCTGGAGCAACTCTGTGCAGTGGTTGTGGTTGTGGTGGTTTTGTTATTGTTATTGGTCATGGTTGTTTTGTTATTGTTATTACCCCCATATTACAAGTAAGTGGGGTGCCACACACCCAGGCATCCTAGGATGGAACCCAGCACCCCCTCCAGTGTCTCCCTTGTACTCTCATAAGCAGCTGAACTTACACAGTAAGCTGTGTGGTCGCCCCTGGAATGAGGAAGAAGAACAGAGAGGTTAGGTCACATCCTGACATCACAAAGCAGGTGGTGACTGGAAGAGTTGGGCTTGAACTCCCAGCCGGGGCTCTCAGCCAGTTGGACTGGGAGGAATGATGACCTGGGCAGTGGATCACAGGTCACCATGACTGTCCTCCCACTGGACAGTCTGGGGGCCACCCACTTTATTAGTGATTTTGTAAAAATGCCAGGATTTACAAATCAAGAACTCTCGGCATTTTTTTGTTGCTTAATTCAGTCACTTCTGGCTTTTTTTTTTTTTTTTTTTTACACACAGGGTCTCCTTCTGTCACCCAGGCTGGAGTGCAGTGATGCAATCATGGCTTACTACAGACTCAACCTCCTGGGCTCAAGTGATCCTCCTGCCTCAGCCTCCCAAGTAGCTGGGACCACAGGTGCATGCCACCATGCCTGGCTAATTATTTAATTTTTTTTTTAGAGATGGGGTCTCTCTATGTTGCCCAGGCTGGTCTCAAACTCCCGGCATCAAGTGATCCATCTGCCTCAGCCTCCCAAAGTGCTGGGATTACAGTCATAAGCCACCACACCTGGCCCACTTCTGGTTTTTCTTGAAGGAGAAGGCTTGGCAGCACAGACTCTGCATCCGGCGTGTGGAAAATGGAGCTCAGCTGGGGCTCCTTGGAGCAGGGCCCCCACCTCCCTGCATGCCCAGACCCCCAGGACTTCCCTCCCTATTAGGCCCTGAAGACATCTGTGTTTGCCTGGTGGCTCCGAGCCAGCAGCAGGGCTTAGAGTCCCAGCTCCCCCACTTACTTATGTGTGTGACCTTGGCCAAGTGAATGACCCTTGCTCAGTTTTACAGATGGAGAAATTGTCTCAGTTTTCACATCTGTAAAATGGGGATGACTATATATATAAACCCAACTACAGAGTTGTTTTAAAGATGAAATCAGTGAATGTATCTGTAAGGCGTTACATACGACAAATGTTCTATGATGTCTACAACAGTCACTGGCTACTGACTCCCAGCTCACCACAAGGTGGTCACAGGACAAGGAGGGGCCGGCAACGGCTGGGATGGTTTGAGTGGACACAAGACACAGTGTTATCTCCCTGAGCCCTGATCAATAACCAGGAGGGTCTAAACTAAACCTACAGTTACCCGTGCACAAGATGATTTTCAAGCAAAGCAAACTTGACCTGCCAAAATTCCCGAGGGCCCCTGCCAGGTTCACAATCCCAGGGCATCAGCCCCAAAAGGAGCTTCAAGACCCCTCATTATACAGCTGGAGCCCAAGACTCTCATTATACAGACAAAGAATCTAAGGCACCAGCAGCCATCTGTGCCTTGGACATGGGTCCCCTGGCTCATGATGGAGGAGGTGGGGGATGAGCCTCAGACTCCCAGCGCACCCCCACCTGCCCCTGCCCCCACACGGCTGCCGGACACGCAGGGCAAGGACACGTCCACCTTTCCCCTTGAAGCCTCTGACCTCACAGAACACACAGCCTGCCAGGCGGCTCCATCCCTTAGACAAATTTACTTAGCACTGATATTGCAAATGCAATTGAGCTCGAGTTTTATTGCAGAAATTAAACAGTCTAGGAAAGGGGAAAAAAAAAGCCAGTGCTCGTCAACTCGCCCGAGAGCTGGCTGTGATCAAACTTGCTAAAGAGGAAACGTAGGGATCAAGTCCTGCCAGCAAGGAAGAGCCCCCCAAGTCTGCCCCTACGAGGGACTCCCCAAGGGCGCTAGGAGCTCAGGGGATCCGGAAGGTTCTCCTGCCAACCTCCTGGCATGGGCCTCCCGCGCACCCTGACATCGCCTGCCCGCCTCTGCACAAGGAGTTGGTGCCTTGTGAAGTCATCTCCGTGAGCTTCGCGAAGCAGCACCGCCAAGGGCCTGCGCAAAGGGCGCTCGGCTCCACTCGAGAGAAAGCAAAATGCTTTCGGGGTTGAATCACTGTTTTTCTTGACTCCCTTTGGAGAGCGGCAGAGCCCACATTCGGCCGTGTTCGTGGACCTGGGACTGGAAACAGCTGCGCTCTAATTACATGTAAAGTGTACCAAAACATCCCTTTTATCACAGACTGGAAATCTGTTAGCATCTGTCTCTCCTTTGTTTCTTCCACAAGATACAAGCTTGTTTCTACATTTTTCTCACCTGTAGCGGTGATTAAAATTCATTATAAATGAAAAGAGTGAACAGAGAAACAAGTTCCTCTGTGTACCGTTCTAAACTCAAATTAGAAACAGCTGTTTGCTAATTCATGCAGTGATGTTTTGTCGTGCTCTGTGAATCAATAATAACTCACCCTATTGCTGCAGAAATTTTTGGATAATCCATATATTTAACGCGGCATTGGATTCTTCAGGCAGGGCTGCAGCAGCGAAACCTCAGGAGGATGGGAGGGGACTTGAGCTCCCCACTCTGGAGACATACCCTGCTGCCCTGACAGAGAACCCCGAACTCAGAGCTGCTCAGAGCCTCTACCCCTACACGAGTCCTGGGAGGACCAGAAGGAAACCCTGAACGGGCTCCTCATCTCCTTCCCTCCCACAGAACCACCAAAAAAAAAAAAAAAAAAAAAAGAATTCAACTCTGATTAAACGCAAACCACACACATCCTCCAGCCGCCGGAGGGAACAGCAAAATTAAAAGTCTAATTGGTACCCGGAACAATTTAAAACTATTAAGTATAGGTGAAGCTTTTCTATAAGAAAATAATCCTTTGATTGGGATTAGGCTTGTTTGGATAGCATTTTTCCCATCTACACATTTTAGCTGCAGAAGTTGGAGCTAAGGTCTGGACGTGCTCAGGAGTCTCTGAGAAGTGTTCAGGCATCCGCTTTGCCACCTCTAGGGAAAGGAGCAGGTGGGGTCCAGAGCTGCATCCCCATATGATCGATGCCTTGGAGGGAAGCAGGTGCTCTTTCTCCTTTGCAGGGAGGGAGATGGGCAACACTTTTGGAGGCTTATGCCAAACCTGGTCTGTCCTGGCTAACACATGCCCATCCTTCAAGATACTGCCTCCAGGAAGCCTTCCCTGACTGCCTCTGTCATCCTCCCTGACTTCAAGGCACTGCCTGTTTATATTTGAGTAGTTGGGGTGTCCCTGTGTCTCCTGCACTTGGGGCACCTGTGTCTCCTGGGTCTGTAGCACGGTCATAGTGAGCCGCTTTTTGAACTTCAGACTGGTAGCCTCTGCAGAGCCCTTTCTGTGGCCACTGTGCCAAACTCTTCGTAAGCTCCATTTTGTTAAACCCCCACCTCCATCCTATGTGGTGGCCACCACCACCATTACCCCCATTTTACAGATCAGACATCTGAGACACAGAGAGGGCAAGGGCCTGACTTCCACAGCAATTAAGTAGAAGGAGCCTGGAATGGCTCCATCGTTTTCCAGAAGCCATCAAGACCACCCAGTGTCATCAAAGAGGTACACTGAGCACGCCTCACCCGCTCCAGCCCCTCAGCCTTCATTCAGGCCACCGCAGTCACTGGGCACCCAAACCCAATCCATTACTTGTGGCCCAGCTCTGCCCACCTCCCAAACATCTCACAGGTGGTGGTGGGAGGGGTGGTCTCCTGCATGGCTAAGAGAAGGTCCTCATTTCCTTTTTTCCTGGTGTTGATCTGGGCCTGCAGAAGACAGCAGTCCAGTATGTCCCCAGAGGTGCAGGGCACAGGCCCCAGGCAGGGGCCCAGAAAAGAGCCTATGCTGTCCCTGCAGGGCTGTAAGGAGCTTTCCCTTAGCCAAGGCGACTGGGTGCCAGAAGTTCCAAGCCCCGGAGAGCTGGGAACAGAAAAGCATAGATGAGGTGCCACTGTGGGAGACACGGGCACTCAAATCGGGCTTTGAAGGAGTAGAAGCTCTGCTGACCCATGTTCTTCCAAACGTGGGCTACCTTCCATTGGTAGGACCCATGATCATTTTAAGGAGCAGCCAAGATAGTCTGAAATAACCCTGATGCACAAATGAGAAAGTTAGTTCCGCTTCCATTCTACTGTCAGCCTTTAGATTAGGTCAGGGGGAAAAGCTCTGTTTGGGGCTGTCTCTAACTCCTCCCCAGCATTTCAGCAAAAGAGAGGGCAGACCCCATGCTTAGCATTTCCAGAACACAGCAGCTCCTGGCTGGAATAGCGTGAGTATGGAATTTTCTTCAGTTTTGTTTTATTTACTTTTAAAATTACTGTCATCTTACAGTAAATGATACTGGTTTCCCATTTGCAGAATGTAATAAATGAATTAATTTAACCACGAAAAGAACCAGCAAAGAAAAATACTAGGTGAATCACAGCATCAGTGATACTCAAATGTTGCAAGAATCACAGCAGAGATATGCAAATGACCAAAGCCTGGGATCCCTGGAGAGAGACAGAAGGGAGGGGAAGGCCTCCCCGGAGAAGGGACGGCAGGAGCCATGGCTGAAGCTTGGGTATCGGTAGGGGACGCAGCTCAGAAGGAGCAGTGAGAGCCCATCATCAAGAGCTTAAAGACCAAGGAAAGGAGCCAAGAACTCCATTCCACAGGCCCCAGCAACCACCAACACTATCTGAAAACCTAGCTCATGCGTGAGTGGGATTTAGCCTCCCCAGCCCAGGGCTCTTTCTAGACCTCCCATAACTTCAGGTCTATGACTGACTGAGAGCTAAACGATCACTAGTCTATAAGCAGAACCCATTTCAAGGAAAACAGTAATCAGTGACCCCAGTGACTCAGGGCTCTCAACAGCCAAGATCAGGTGCCCCTGCAGGAGAAAACCCCTGCACAATCAGCATGGGGTCCCCTTCCACGTGGGGGCTGAACACTCAAGTCATGCTGGACAGCAGAATTATCTACTTCCCACCGAGGACCCCTGCTGGGGCACTGAGGGAGATGGGTATACCATCCTTCAGTGAGTCCAACCCAGCCGGCTTTTCCTCCAAGTCTGGAATAAATGGCCATGTCCTCTGTGTGACAGAGCCACGGTGTTCCCAAATACACACCATGTACATCAACATGCTGACCAAGCGTCTGCTCCCGCAGGAGGGGGCGTGGAAGATGGAAGGCCCCAGAGCAGCATCCGCCTCCCGGCCACTTCGCCTGGAACCCACATGGCGGAATTACTTCTCTTCCACACACCCACACAGCCTTTACCCGGCAGAGCACATACAACTGAAGCCCCGAATGCTAAGTGGGTGCAGGAGGTAACCCCAGTGGGAGTTTTTTGTTCATTAGGTCCAGGGCAAATCTCCAAGCATCTGTCCCACCTCCATGCCTCCTCCCACCCCCTCCCCGGCTACCTAGGGACCTGAGTCAAAGCTCTTCTGACTTTCAGGCCTCCATCCCACCTACAATGCAAATCCTTCTGAAAGCAGACTAAGTTGAACCTGATGAGGTGAGTGTGAATAACCAAACTCCCACCCACTCTCTCCCCTATAATGCCTGTATCTGGGAGTATTCCAAGGCCCTGCAGGCTGGGCTGCTGGTCATGGCACAATCTTTCCTCACCAAGGCGCAGCCCGCCCTCTCCCCTGACAGCCCCATGCCTGCACCCCAGGAAGCGAGGTCCCCAGGGCCTGAGGGAATGAGGGGAAGTGATGTCAGGGTGTCATGGTGAGCCCAGCCTCGGCTCCTTTTGGGAGCAGACATGCAAGAAGCTCCCAGATATGAACCAGGGAGCTGCAGTTGGGGATCACCTGTCCTAAGAACCCTGCCACACCGGGCCCCACCTCAGCAGCCCTCCACCGAAGGCCTTGCCCCTGGCCCCAATCCCCAGAGACCACCGCCCAGTTCTCTGATCTCACAGCAGGTGCCAGGAGAGGGTGAAAAGCAGGGCATCTGGTCAGGGCCTGAGCCAGGTTCCGGAGGGCTCTGCAGCTCTGCGTTTCCCAAGGAGGCCTGGGAAGAACAAAAGCTCATCCGCACAGGAGCAGCCTCCCTCCCTCCCCTCCAGGCCTCGCTGGCCCCAGGCCAAATGCAGCATAGCCCATGGGACCAGCCCGGGGCCCTCACCCTAGGACAGGCCAGCACTGGGCCAGCACCTTGGTTCCAGGACTACTTCCAGACCCCAGCAGGCCATCTGCATGGCCTTAGGAGAGACACTTCGCCCCTGGAATCTCCTCACCTCATCTACAAAATGCAACTCGTTTATGCGACTTTCTTGCCGGACATGCAGACAGAAGAAGCGCTCAATGAAAATAAAGAACGGGCAAGCGGAGGCCAGTTGCACTGTAATCCCAGCGCTTTGGGAGGCCAAAGCAGGTGAAACTCCTGAGGTCAGGAGTTCGAGCCCAGCCTAGCCAACATGGTGAAACCCAATCTCCACTAAAGAAACAAAAATTAGCTAGGCATGGTGGTGCGCGGCTGTAATCCCAGCTACTGGGGAGGCTGAGGCAGAAGAATTGGACCCAGGAGGCAGAGATTGTGGTGAGCTTAGATTGCACCACTGCACTCACTCTGGCCTGGGCAACAGAGCAAGACTCTGTCTCCAAAAAAAAAAACTAATGGACAAGCGAGCAAATGGATGACCAAGTCCATCTTATAATTTTCCCAAAAGCCAGTATCAGAGAAAACTCCATGATGCCTCCAAGGTAGAACTCTGAGATTAGACCAACTGGTGGCACTGAAGAACGATTAATAGATTATATTTTGTATTCTATATTATACATTGCACATGTACATATAGGTCTAATCAATGACATTTATTAAGTGCCACATAATTCTTGGGTGTTTGATACATGCCACATGTTGTCTCATTTTATTTTTTTTTCTCCAAGACAGATGTTCAAAGAGTTGTCTCATTTTAATATTCGCAACAATCTGATGCATTCTTATTTCCAGTCCCATTTTATAGATGAGAAAACTGAGGCTTACAAAGGTTAATTGGCATGCTCAGGGCCTTACAGTGGAAATGGCCGAGCTGGGCTTTGAACATGGGTCCCTTGACCTTAGAGGCTGTGCTCTTAGCCACCACAGGATGCAAGTTTGTAAACCACCATGTCCCAGGGAAAGAGAGGGTGTGACACTCACTCAGGTGCACAAGCTTTCTCCCAAGGAAGTGGCCTCCGGTGGAGCCCAGCCTGGGAGGATGTCTGGATTGGGTCCATATCCTCAGCCCAGACACCTCTCCAGGTGACATGCTCCTTTGGCTGGAGACTTCCACAGACAAGGTACACACACTGCCTGACCTCAAATCCCAGATCCCCTGCTTCTCAGCCAAATCCCATCCAGGGCCCAGACCCAGGGTCCCACACCAAGCATCTGGAGGATGGAGAAACTCCTGAAAAACATTCCCTGTCTCTGGTCATGTGCCAGGTGCCCTCCAGGAGACGGCCATGAGCTTGATCCCATTTTATGGAAGGGAATGCTGAGGGACGGAGGGACTCAGGGACCTGATGCGTGCATTGCGAGCAGTGGCACCCCGGGAGTTTAGTAGCTGCAGCGACAGTCTGAGTAAAAGGGCCTGAGGTCCCGCCTCTAGGTGTCTGCCTCTCAAGCTTGACCCCAAAGGCAGGGGAGGTGATGCCCCCCGGGGCAACCTTCACCCAAAAGGGCCTGGAGCCAGTTGGCTCCTCTGAAGACCATTCCTGGAGCATCCTGCACAGGCATGAAGGTTTTGGCTGATTCAAGCGCAGCACTCTACAGCAACAGCCCCAACACTGCACCCCAAAGTCGGCCTTTCCTTGTCCCTGTCTCCTCCATCCTGCTTTCTGGGAGCGCCTCCTCGCCACATACGCTGCACTAAGCCCTTACCTCAGGCTCTGTGTTCAGGGGGTCTCCCTGCGACACTGCCTGAGGTGCAGCTGCCACAGATAGTGGCACCAGACTCGGAAGCCACATCCTTCAGCCTGCACAGCCCCTGCCACGGCCCCGTCTCTGCACCTGCCAGGAATTGCCATGCTCAAGTCACTGAGAGAACACTGTCAGGGTCTATGGGCTATACTATTACCCAACCTGGTCCCTTCAATGGCCTCAGGACTGACAGTGGACAATGCTAGGTGCCCGGGTGTAATCCTAAATCATGATATTGATGAAATCATGAGTATGATGTTTTTGTAACACTCATTAAAATAAAGACGTAATTGGGTTAAACATGCATGAACCACTGGACACTGGGCTGGGCAGCCCTAAATGTAGCCCCGACCCTGCTGCCCCGGCCCCGTTGCCCTCCTGGCCCCGCTGCCCTGGCCCATACTGCAGTGACTGCAGTTCTTGGGTCTGCCCTTCTCCCCTTCTCGACCGGCACTGCAGGGGCAGGGGTGCGTCTTCATAGCTGCTGTATCCCCAGCACTGTGCCTGGCCTGAGGCAGGCAGAAAAGAAGAGGTGGGCTGGGCCCCGAGGGGAGCCCAGGGCCTGAGGAGGGCCAGGAAGAGAACAACCGGAGGTTTTCGAGGATGTACTGGGCCAGCCACATACTGTGGGCCTACATACTGTGGGCCCACTCACCCCTAAACTCATCCAAATCTACCACATGGCAGAGGAAATTCCAATTTTCCCCTGATTTTCATGTTTCCTCCCCTAGAATAATTGTTATCGTGGACTCTGTGGCTGGGCTGTCGAGCCTCAGGACAGAAGGCTGCCCCAGCCCTGCCTGTGGCAAGCAGGAGATGAAAGCGACTCATCAGGCCTGGGGAAGGCTCCGGGATATGGCAGCAGCCTCGCAGAGGTGGCCGCCTGGCCCCAGACCACAGGGAGGAGGAGGAGCTCCAGTTTGCTTGGCCAGCATGTCAGGTCCCTAGAGGCGGCTATGCCAGGGCATTTCCCTAACTGGATTCCCGAGTGAGGGGCAAGGCCGCTGAAGTCCCAGGCATCAAGGCTGGAACATGGGGACCCCCCCCCGCCCTTTCCCAGCATCACTGACCCTTTCCTAGGAACCCCCACCCCTGCCCCTACCTGCCTGCCCCTGCTTTCTCAGCCTGAGTGGCCACCACCTCCTCCCACTGGAACCAGACCCTCATCTGTGTGCCTCATTGTGTGCCCATGCTCATGAGCAGACCTCTATATCCACCACACTCACCGGACGCTTCCCATGTGCCGGGCTTTCTTAAGATCACTTATTTACTTACTTACTCATATTAGTCTTTGATGATTTACTTGTTTTTTTTGGGGGGGCGAGGTTGTGTTGTTGTTTGTTTGTTTTCATTTTGTTTTGTTTTGTTGAGACAGAGTCTCTCCCTGTTGCCCAGGCTGGCACGATCTCAGCTGACTGCAACCTCCACCTCCTAGGTTCCAGCGATTCTGTCCCCTCAGCCTCCTGAGTAGCTGGGACTACAGGCGTGCAGCACCTCGCCCAGCTAATTTTTGTATTTTCAGTAAAGACAGGGTTTCACCATGTTGGCCAGGCTGCTTTCGAACCTCTGACCTCAGGTGATCCACCTGCCTTGGCCTCCCAAAGTGCTGGGATTATAGGTGTGAGCCACCATGCCCAACCTGGGTTTTTTTAAAATTTGAAATAGAGTCCTACTCTGTCACCCAGGTGGATCTGGCCGCCTGATTCATCAGCCACATGAAACGCTGAGACATGGGGGATTTATGGGAACCACACCCCTGACACCCATATCCTCATGAGGAGGCAGGCTAGAAGGATGTAATGCAAGGGAGAGAGACGCTGATGAAGAGCAGTTGGTCACCCTGGATCCTGCATATAGCCCACGGAGGGCTTCACATGCCCACCACTGCGGGCACTGGTACCCCCTTACCTAGGGGCGTCTGGGAAGGGGAGATGCCACCCCCAGCCCAGCTCACGCCAAGGGCACCGCTGAGGATGATGCTGGGTATACAGTCTGCTACAGGTAGCTCCATGGTCCCCAGGTGGTTTCGAGCTACCCCCAGCTCCCAGCACACAGTAGGCCCTTAATATTTGCTGGATGAGTCAGTGAATTCACGCTTCAGTCAGGCTGCTCCTCTGAGTGGGGTGCAGGGCCAAGAGGGAGCTGCACCTTCCTTCCTCCTTCTCCACCAGCACTACACCTCTCAAGCGCTTCCCTTATACTTTTTCATCTTCATCCAAGAATGTGATTAAGGTTTCCTCGCAGGTACTCTCGGCTTAGAACTGCCTGGAGACAATTCTGTTAAGCCGTGGATTCCTGAGTCCCCGGGATTCCCCACAAGGTGACTGGCAATAACTATCTGCTTGATGACTGAATGAATGGATGGATGGATGAAACGGTATCTTTCAGGTCCTGGCCTACGGGAAACTCTTGATAACTATGGCATGAATAAATGAGTAAATGAATGGATGGATGGATGAACGGATGAAATATCTAAGTCCAGGGCTTCGTCTAAAGGAGGCACTTGAAAACTATGGTATGAATGAATACAGAATGAGAAATGAGAAAAGGAATGAACGAATGACCTAAGCACAAAGAAGCAGCAAGGGGCCACTCAAGAGGCCCCTGTAAGGTGGGGCCTAGGAGCTGGGGACGGAGCCTCCAGTGGAAGCCAGGGAGTGAATAAGCCTGACCTGACCACTCTCCTGACGGCCTGGGTACAGAGGGGCTGCCCCCAGCAGAACCTGTCCAGCGTCACCAAGGTCCCTAAGGTCCCCTCGCATTATAGCAGAATGCAATTAGTCCAGTCTTCAGTGGGGCCTGAATTTGTTATGATTTTATGTGAAAGAGCCTCTTAGAGCCAGGGAAGGAGCAAGGGTATGAGGATCATGGTGCATGAAAGGTGGCAGAAGGAACAGCTCAGCTACGCAACCTCAGCCTGAATCCTGGGAAAATGGCATTAAAATAAAGGAGACACGGAGCTGGGGGGCAGGGGGAGAGGGCTGGCCTTATATATTCAGACCAGAGCTGAACAAATGGATGGATTTAATAAGCTAATAAGCTGATATTCCATGCTCTTAAAGATACAGACTCAAGCTGGGCATGGTGGATCACGCCTGTAATCCCAGAACTTTGGGAGGCTGAGGTAGATGGATCACCTGAGGTTAGGCGTTCGAGACCAGCCTGGCCAACATGGTGAAACCCTATCACTACTAAAAACACAAAAATTAGCCGGGCATGGTGGTGGATGTCTGTAATTCCAGCTATTCGAGAGGCTGAGGCGGGAGAATTGCCTGAACCTGGGAGGAGGAGGTTGCAGAGTGCCAAGATCGCATCACTGCATTCCAGCCATTCACTCCAAACAGAGTGAAGCTTCATTTCAAAAAAAAAAAATACGACTCAGCAGTGGGATTTGGGGTGGGGGGTCTCCATATTTTTCTGGGAAAACCCCTCAAGTGGATGCCTTTCTTCACGCACCACACTGGAGAATAACGGTATGCGAGTATGCATGCATGTACGTCAGGCATTTGTGTCTTCCCCACCTGGAGGACCCCCAAAACTCACCAGAAACTTCCTAACTTCCTAACCAGGCCCCGTGAACAAGTGCACCCCTCCACAAGGGATGCACAGCCTAGCAGCCCCCTGGTAATTTTTTCAGGAGGAAGTCAGGCCAGTCAAGCACAAGACGGTGTCACCTCCTTCCCAGCCTGGACTTCCCTCTCCCTGCCCAGTGGACCAACAGTAAAAAGTGAGCATTTCCGGTTCATCTTGAGAACCTCCTCGCATCCATTCACTTGATCAGCCAGCCACTGCACTGTTGAAATATTTATGGAGTGCCTCCTCTGTGCCAGACTCTGCTGCAATTACTGGGGCAGCGAGCACACCCAGCAAAGCCCTGCCCCCCAGAGGCTGCATTCAAGGGGCATCCGGATCACGTCAAGGAAGGCTCTGGAGCCAGGGAGCCTCAGTTCAAAACCCAACTCCACCACTGGCCAGTGGTATAAACCAGGATACGTTAGTGGACCTCTCTAATCTTCATCAAGAGAAAAAACAGCCAGAGAATCCTTTCTGCCTCCTCGAGTTGTGCAGAGAATGAGATGAGGTGCCAGAGGTTAAGCACGCTGGCCCAGCGCCTGGCACATGGCACATGGCACATGCTCAATGAAGAGACCAGCGGCATCAAATGCGGAGACCGCTGGGCAGAGCCCTGGTTCTCTGTGAAACCCCCGCCCTTGGTGAACCCCACCCCCACTCCCAGGTTACCCTTCCCGCAGCATCCCCAGTTTGCTACCTCCTTATGTCATTCCTGCCCATGTCGTGTCATTAAGAAAGACAGTCCCCTTGAATGGCTCTGGTCCACCCCCGACCCAGTCCTTAAATCTCTTCTACAAAGAGGTTTGGTTCCTTCCCTTCCAGTGAAGTGGAATCCACTCCCTTCTGAACTCTCTTAGCCTGCAAGAAGAAATGATCACCTGATGAGCCCCCAAGGAGGGCCTGCTGACCTCCTCTCAGGGACAGGAATAACAGGACCCCCTGACCAACCATCCTCCAAAAGGAAGGACAGTGAGTCACCTGCCATATGGCAGCCATTTTTAAAAATGACATTGCAATTTACATTCTTTCATTCCTTCCATAAATATGAGTAAGTACCTACTCTGCCAGCCCTGTTTGAGGCTCTGGGGATAGGGTAGGAAGAAATAAAGTCCTCGCCCTCAGTGAGCTTACAATGCAAAGAGAGGAGACTAAATCTTCCTGCTGAAGAAGGAATAAATCAGTCTGTAGGGAGTCACGTGTTGCTATAAAGAAATGCAGGGCAGGAAAGGGGTGGAGAGTGGGGTGCCACTCTGGACAGGTGATAAGGCAACACTTGAGCAGACACTAGAAGCAAGCAAGGCAGCAGACCAAGGCAGGATCTGGAGAGAGAGTCCCAGGCAGGGATCTAGCAGGTGCGAGCACCCTGAAGCCAGAGCATGCAAACGGGCACGTTTTCTGAGATGTCCACATGGGGTCAGCGTGAAGACACGTGCCCAGCCTTCTAAGATCACAGGCCAAGCTGTCATCCAAAACCCCACAGGGATCCAAAATCCAACCCCAGCATCAACTCACTGTGTGATCTGACACTGGTCTCTCAACCTCTCTGGTTTTGGTTTCGGCAACAGCTAATCAGAACTGAGCATTCTCCAAGCAGGAGCTGGCAGAGGAGGCCCCCGGAGTCCTCCCGAGTCTGCGGCTCTGTGCAGTTGCGCACCCACCATTCCTCTCCACCCCATCGCGCCATTCTCACACCCCGCGCCAGCAACACCACGCAGGATTGGTACTCTTGCCAAAATAGCTATTAACCCAGTAGCCAATAATAACACGTTATCCTATCAATTTGCTTCTGAAACGCTGTGTAATTGCAGAACCTAAGTTTGCCATCTCGGTAGCCTGGTTACCACATAAACAGAAAGAAACTCACCAGCCTCTTCCCCAGGAGAACAAGTGGCTGGCCACGAGAAACACCCAATCACCACGGAGGCTCTGCAGCCCCCTCGAGTTCCTACAGAATCCATCAGGAATCACAGTCTGGCATTCAGTAGTTCCAAGGCTGGTCTAAACGTCCCTCTGGCATGCCACCCCTGTGACTGGAGAGGAGACCAGTGCCCAGGATGGGATGGCTTTGTAGGTGGCAAAGTCAGGCCCGGCAGCTGCACTCCGGTGGCCTCCCTCCCAGCCAGTGGTGCAGGAAGTGGGACAGACGTGAAGCTTTGAGAGGGCACGGGAGAGGGCAGGAGACAGGCAGGCAAGCACTTGGGTGCAAAAACCATCACAGATGCAAGCCGGCCCTCTCCACAGGAGACAGAAGGGACAGAAGGTCAACAGGCGAGGCACAGAAGGAAAGACAGGAGAGACACAAGGGAGGGGCTCCAGACCTAGGATTGACGGTGGGTCCCAGGGCCCTCCCCACTCCCATGCCGCAGGCCCGACCCAGGTCTGACACCCTGGCCACCACCGCCTGCTGGCAGCTGGCCGCCCACTTTTCCTCTCTCATTCCTGAAAAAACGTTTCCTTCCTTCTGGATTTCATTCCACTCTAAGCAAACATTCTGCTCCCCAACACACCAGGAGCCTCTAAGGGGACTCGGCGTTCCGGTGCAGACACCAGCCTGTTTTATTCATTCTTCCCCATTCCAGCCTGGCCACCCCTCACCACTGTCCCATGCCTCCGCTTACCTCTCCCCCTGCTCACCAGGGTGTCCCAGAGGGCCAAAACCTAAGCCTGAGTTCCCAGCAACCAGAGGCAGAGCAGGCAAGGGCTGGAGAGGCGCTTCCCTCTGGCCCACTGGTGATCTCAGCCACGGGATGCATCCCCACCCGCCTGCCTGGGCCGGCAGAGAAGGATGGGCCAAGGGTGTGCTGCTCCCGCGGCGGCGCTTGGCGGAGGACCCAGCTAGCAGGAGAGGAAGGGCCTTGGGGAAGAAAAGGGGCTGGGAAAAGGCACAGATGGGGAGGGAGAGGACAGAGGAGGCCCAGGGCTCAGGCCACGCGGCCAGATGTTGACCCAGTTGAAGGATCCAGGCCCTGGGGGTCGACTGGGGAGTTCTGGTCCCCCTGCCAGCTCTGGGATTCTACAGAGATGGAGGAGGGCCTGGGGCCGGCACCATGCCAGGGCCTAGTGCTGAGGCTGGGGTTAAAGGGAAGACCACAGAGAGGGAGCAAAGGTTCTCTCTCGGACGCCGCCCCTGTCTGCCAGGACAGGGTGGGGGGAGAGCCCCTGGGAGGCCCCTGGGTGGGGTGGGTGGGGAGCTGTCTGCGGGAAGCAGCTCTTAGCAAATGAAAACCAGGCCTCGGAAACTGGCCGGGCCACAACCAGGGCACAGCTCCAGGGAAAACCCCGCTGCGCACTAAAAGGTGCCCCAACCAAAGCGAAAGGTAGTGTCAAAATGAATTAGCAAGGAGGGGCCAGGCAGACTGAACGAGATCGGGGTGGCCCCCGGCTGCAGCCCCATGATCCCTGCTCCCTTGTGCTCTGAATGTCCCTCATTGTGGGTACCTTGTACTCCCAAGGCCTGCTTGCCTGTAAGTGCTGTAAAAAGCCAACTAACTATGCAATTTTCTTCCCTTGGCTTCCCTCCGCTGAGCCTTGGTCAGGTTCTCAGCAGAGCTGGGCCTGGGGCTGGGGACCAGCCTGGCCGGTCAGGCCTGAAGTCCCAACTCCCACCGTATTTGGAAATTCAACCCTCAATGCTGCATTGAGGCCCACAGAGGTTGGTACTTCCGAATTTGTAGGACCCCAGGGTCCTGCAATCAAGAGCTTGGTGGGAAGTGGCGTTCAGTGAATAAGGATGTCACCCACACATCCTTTCATTCACGCATTTGGTTATTCACAGGATGTCTCTGACGTGCCTATAGCCCAGTGGGCACTTAGGTGGTGAGGGTAGGAGGATGAACCACACTGGCAGCTCTTGGCCTGAGCAGTTCACAGTCTAGGAAGAAGGACAATATTTGACCCTCTGTGTTTTCTAGGAGAAGTGTGTGGGGCCTAGGGGGGAGAACAGGGACACAGTGAGGGTGCCAGGGCCCTCCTGGAACTCCTGGAAAAAGCAGGCTCTCCATGGAGATCAGCAGGATGAAGAAGAATTCGCCAACTGATGGAAGCAAGGGGCAGAAACTAGCTCCAAGCAGCAGGACCAGCGCAAGCAAAGGCCTGGAAGTGAGACTGAGGTCTCCGGCAGGCTGCACTGGGTCTCCTCTGCTCCTTGCTCTTAGCCACAGTGGGTGGCCCAGCCGTGGCAGTGCCGCCCCCACCCCCCTCGCAGACTCGGGGAGCCCCCCATCAGCACCTCTGGAGACCAATCCCACAGAGCCGCCGTCCAGGCGTCTCTTTCCCAGCTGAAGTTCTAGTTAAAAATGTCTTCATATGTTTATTTTTAAGGGGGGATGGGAAGGCAGAAGGGAGACCTGAAGGTCTTTTTCTTTTCAGAAAAAAAGAAAATTAATAAATAAATAGAGCCTCAAGAAAAGGGCATGGAAAGGTCTCTGCATCTGTAACCACTGAACAAATTAAAATTAGCTCATTTAATCAGCTCCTAATGGCCTGGCTGTCCCGAGTGGGCCCCGGAACACAGCAAACTTCACAGCAGAAACGCGCAGGCCAATGTCAGTTTATCCTACAACAAAGGGATTTTCTAAATAGTGCGATCAAAACGCAGCAAAGGCCGGGAGAGCTGGGGAGACGGAACGCGGCCCCCCAGATCCTCGCTGGCCCCCGCCTCCCAGCTTCGTCCCTTTGAACAGAATTGTTCTTTTGGCTTTTGTTCTAATTATCTAAACATGTGTGTAACTCTGTTCTATAAAGAGTGTTTTAACCAGCAGAGGAGGTAACTCTAGCCCCTACCATACGTTCCTGGGGCCACTCTCTCAAGCCTCACGCCTTTAATACCTTCCCATTCCCTACTTGTCTTCAACAGAGGCATAAACACACCTACAACTGGCCACCTACATACGCCAGTCACAGTCACACACAGTTACAAACACACACAGTTCTACACACACGATCACGTATTACACCAGCTACATACACATAGTTATATGTGAACAGTTACATACATTGACGGTTGCCCATTCTACATGCATAAAGTTACACAGACACACAGTTCTATACACACATCACATATAACACATTACATATGCATGGTTATATATACACAGTTACACGCGTTCATGCACAATTAACCACCCAGAGTTATGTATACCACACACAAGTACATGTGCACACAATACACCCAGCTCCTCCAGCTCCTGCCTAACAGCTGGAGGTTGGGGAGCCCCAGCTCACCAGACCCCCAGGGAGGAACGCTGGGTGCACACCTGAGGCCCAGGCTGGTAGTAAGGACTCATTTCCCTGGGGTAGCTTCTCTATGCAACTTGCCACCTGGGCTAAATTATTAGGGCAAACGGCCAGGGAGGGGGGCTGGGGCCACAGAAAAAAGGGCAGGGTGGGAGAGCACGATGCCAGGGGGAAGCACAAGCCCGTGGCCCAGTGCGGAGGAAGGAGGCCGTGCCATCACCAACGCCGACCTCAACTTCCCTTCCCATGGCCTCTAAACCGGCCAGCCTGCAGCTCTGCCTTTAGGCCCAGGCCGCCTTAGGTGCTCAGCCCACAAGGAAATAAGCCTGCAGTCAGTCAGGTCTAGCTGAAATCCCAACTCCACCCCTTACTAACTCTGAGCCTCCCCTTCTTCATCCAAAAAAAATGAGAAACAATAGTAGTCCCTATCTCAGGGGGCAGTTGTGCTGATTTCATCAGAGATGCCAGTAAAATGCCTAGGCCAGAACAAACCGGATCAGTGTTTGCCACTCTGGCAACTGTAGTCCCAGCTACTCAGGAGGCTGAGGCAGGAGAATTGCTTGAACCCGGGAGGTGGAGGTTGCAGTGAGCCGGGATCACACCACAGCACTCCAGCCTGGGCAACGGCGTGAGACTCCGTCTCAAAAAATAAAAATAAAAAGGGTAAAAAGAGGAACCAACTGAGATGGAGGGAAGCCTTCAGAAAACTTCTGACCCAGAGTCAGAACGTATCTTCTGAAGACCTTCTGTACTGATATTTACAGCAACACCCTGGGGTAAAAGCAATTGTTAACTCCATGTCGCAGACAAGGAAACCGAGGCTGCACACAGTGGCTCATGCCTGTAATCCCAGCACTTTGAGAGGCTGAGGCAGGAGAATCACTTGAGCCCAGGAGTTCAAGACCAGCTTGGGCAGCATAGCAAGACCCTATCTATACTTGGGGAAATAGCTCCCACTAACCCACTCATGCTGCAGACCCACAGCCTATAGGCTCTCCCAGCCCCATCCCCAACAAGCACCAGGCCCCCAGGAGGAAGGAGGGGTGGGCAGGGAGGTGAAGTGCATGGGCTTGTGTTTGAATCTTGGCTCTGTCATCTACCTGCTGTGTGACCTGGGGCAAATGACCTCCCTTCTCTGAGCTGCAACCTTCAACTATAAAGTGAAGATGGTGACAATGCATGTCTCCTTCCTTACTTGTGGACTGAAGGGAAGTTTCTAGCTCAGTGTCTGGTCCCCCTTCCCCAGTGGCAACCGTTAGTAAGCACAGGGAGTGGGGGGAGGGGAGTGCAGAATGGTCTTAAATACATCTCGGCCAGGCACAGTGGTTCACAACTGTGGCTCACACCAGCACTTTGGGAGGCTGAGGTAGGCAGATCACCTGAGGTCGGGAGTTCAAGACCAGCCTGACCAACATGTAGAAATTCTGTCTCTACTAAAAATACAAAATTAGCCAGGCGTGGTGACGCGTGCCTGTTGTTCCAGCTACTCGGGAGGCTGAGGCAGGAGAATCGCTTGAACCTGGGAGGCGGAGGTTGCGGTGAGCTGAGATCACGCCATTGCACTCCAGCCTGGGCAACAACAAAGAAACTCTGTCTTTAAAAAAAATCCATTTCATCTCCTACATGGCGTCCCCTAAAGGCCCAGGCCACCATCCCCAGTGAGCGGGATATGGGGCACCTCTCTTTCAGATGCAGCAGGACTGTCCCCTGCCATAGACTCCTCAGCTGTTCTTGAGCTAAGCCCAGCAGGCAGCCGATGGGGCAGCCCAGAGGACGCGGCCAGCTCAAGTGGGGTGCAAGCCCCATCCTTATGGGATCTGGACCCAGCAGGCAGGAGTTGGACCTAGAGACCCCTTGGAAAGCCCTAAACTTCTCTTATCATCAGGACTCAGAAGAGAGTCACAAGAAAAAAAGAATTGGTGGTATCTCCCCCTCACCAGTGACATAGACCCCCTCACCATCTATGTCACCCCTCACCGTCCAGGTCACCCCACACAGAGCCCAGCGGGGCTGGTCAATTGAGCCCTGGCCCGGGCTCCTGCTTCCCTACTCCAGTGCCATATGGCCCTACACAAGCCTCCAGCCTCAGTTTCCCCTCCTTGGCTCTGCTTACTTCACAGACCTGTGGTGAGAGTCAGAGGGGAAGGACAGCTGTGGAGATGCTTTGTAAATTGTCACGTGCCATTGCCACAGGCGGGATTATTGAGGATAATCAGGAAGGCCAAGCACCATCTGTCCATTCCCCTGCATCAGGGCAGTGGCCCCACCACCAGGAGAAGAGGAGAGGCCAGCAAGACAAAGTCAGGCAGGCTCACGCCAGAGCTGGACCCTCCCCTCAGTGCCCCAGAGTGCAGGTGGGAGCCCCTGCGGCCCGGCAGTTGTATTTGGTGACATCGGAAAGGGAAAGCAGACAGCATGGTTCTCTGGGATGCAGCCACCTGGCACGTTACCCAGCACACAGTAGGTGTCACCCACTGGTTGACTTCTCCCAGCCACCAACCTTCAGACAACCTGCCTCTGCAAGAGATCAGTGCAGATGCCCACAGATGGAAGCCAGAAAAAAAATATGGCTCCTTGCAATGAAAGCAGACTACACCACACGTGTCCCAGCTCAGCAGGTTGGTCCCAAGGCCTCAGACCCCCTTGAGGCTGTGGCCCTAAAAGGATGGGAGGGAAGGGTTTGCCCACTTCACAGGTCACCAGTGGCTGCCCCTATCTGCCCAACTCTGCCAGCAGGCAGGCTCAGCTAGATGCAGGCAGCCACCCTGGTGCCAAGGAATGGGCAGAGGAAGAGTTGGGGCTGCATTCTAGTCCTGCCCACTTTTGCCCCTTGTGCCATCTGCATCAAGGGGCCTCCTCTGCCAGTGCCTCAGTTTCCCCACATGCTGCAGCTCCCCCCACGCTATAAGCTGTGAAACCCAAGCAAAACAGCACGCTGCCTCATTCTCAGCCAACATAGGCTACAATTAATCTGAAGCAAGGATTTTCTTAATTGCTGGGTTTTACAGCCCAAATGCGGAGATAAAGTACAGCTAGCTGACAATGCCGGCTTGAGGCGAGATGTTTAAAGCATGCTTTTTGAGTGTGAGGGCTCTTTTAAAAGCTGGTGTGATGGGAACGGAATTGTGCCTGCAGCCTACAGCAGAGGCTACTTCCCTTAGGGAGTCAGGCCAGCAACGCTAGCGGACAAGCCTCTCGGAGATGTCTTACTGGGGAGTAAAAGTAAACACAAAAAAGAAGGGAGGTCCACCTGCAGCCCTCCTAATTGCCTTCCTTTGAGGCAGGTGCAGTTCCACATGCTACAGCCCCTTCAGGTATTTCAGCGCCAACAGGATTCCCGGGACTAGGAAGGCCCAGTTTCCCTCATTAGCTGTGCCTGGCCACCCAGGGGGCACAGAAGAAATGGTGTCAGCATGCACCTGGCAGTGCCCTCCAACACAAGGATGACTGCCCCCTGGGAGAGGCAGTGAGGGTAAGGGAGGAGGTGTGACGGGGGTCCCTTCTGATCTTGTCCTTGCAGGGAGCTCAAGGCCTAGCAGCAGCTGCATCCGAAACAGAGACAAACCATGGGCCCCGGAGCCTGCAGCCCACCCCAGGACCAAGCCCTGCCTTGATGCTCCCGTGAGATCCTGGGCAAGTGTCCACCCGCTACAGGGTGTCCCACCTCCGGCCAAGAGGAAGGCACGGGTGAGCATGCATGTATACACCTGCCAGGCGGGGATGACATAACAAGCAAACAAGTCCTCCCACCACCACTCCACCTGGCCCTGCATGGCCAAGACTGGGAGGAAGAAAGGAAAAGGAAGAAATCCCAGCAATGCTGCTCTGTGTGATGGGTCAGCTGACAGCTCCACCTAATGTCTGCTGAGCACTTATTCCGGAAGAGGTGCCCCACAGTATTTTTTTCCGACGGAGTCTCACTCTGTCGCCCAGGCTGGAGAGCACTGGTGCAATCTCGGCTCCTTAGTAACCTCCACCTCCTGGGTTCAACAGATTCTCATGCCTCAGCCTCCTGAGTGGCTGAGGTTACAGGCATGCACCACCACTCTCGGCTAATTTTTGTATTTTTAGTAGAGACAGGGTTTCTCCATGTTGCCCAGGCTGGTCTCGAACTCCTGAGCTCAGGCAATCTGCCCGCCTCAGCCTCCCAAAATCCTAGGATGCAGGCATGAGCCACCGCACCCGGCCCACATCCTTTATTTGCCTGTCCACAACTCCCTACCCCAAGCCCAAATCATCAGATGTGATCCCGAATTTAGACTTTTCAGATTCTAGAAAGGTGAGATGGTGCACTTGCCATGCATTCGGGAACACCTAGAAGCAGTCACACTGATATTTCTGCAGCAAAACATACAGGTATTCACCAATGTGAATGAAATAAAGACCATAAATAGCTTCACACCAGCTCAGGTCCAATTTGGCTGCCAAATAAATTACAGAAAATAAAAAAATCAGGTTTCTGGCTTTCTGGAATTCAGAATTGTGAATAGCGGATTCCAGACCTGTACTGCCTCTTTCATCTTCCTGGTGACCCTGCAGGGTAGGTATTATTGCTACTCCTGCTTCCCTGAGGCGGGGTGTGGCAGCTCACATCTGTAATCCCAGCACTTTGGGAGGCCGAGGTGGACTCCTGAGGTCAGGAGTCCATGACCAGCCTGGCCAACACGGCGAAACCCCATCTCTACTAAAAATACAAAAATTAGCCAGGAATGGGGATGTGCACCTGTAATCCCAGCTACTCGAAAGGCTGAGGCAGGAGACTCGCTTGAACACCCAGGCGACAGAGGTTCCAGTGAGCTGAGATCGCACCATTACACTCCACTCTGAGTGACAGAGTAAAACTCCATCTCTAAATAAATAAATAAATAAATAAATAAATAAATAAATAAATGCCTCGGAAAAAAGAGTGGAGCATCTTCAAATGTCCCCAGAGTGTCCACAGCCTGCCCCACCACGATGTGTGATCTATGGGCCAGCCCCCATCAGGAGGTGCCCGCCTGGGAGCTACACAGACCCTGGGTGGTATTCCCACACCTGTCCAGGGCCTTGCTGGAACCCAGGAGCCTGAGGTGGGCTCCCGCAAGCAGGTGAGGCTCACCGCCCCGCCCTGGTACCCTGGTAATTACTCCCCACCTGATGCAGTCTGCACAGATCATTTTACCGACAACAAATATGCTAAACACAGCCCCAAGCCAAGAGAAACAGGCTGCAGATAGATCCCATGTGACAGAGGCTGAGGCTTCCAACAGGACTCCCAATGCCTTTGAGACGGGTGGCGACCCCATCCCATCAAAATGACATTGGAGCCCCACCACTCCCCTGGTCATCTCCAGCTTCTCTTGATTGGCAATTTCTTCACTCACTGGGAAAGACAGTTGCATAGGCAAAATCCTGGCGCTCCATTACCAGGTAATTACATGATCATTTCATAGGCATTAAGACACTCCCACCAGCACAAGTGATGGTGTCCAGCACTAACGGAGGCCAGCCTGGACTGCGGGTGCTTGTTAAGAACTCCAGTGTTGAGGAAGACCTCCAGCTGCAGCTGCCTGCTCCCACACTGCCCTGATTTCTAATTAAAAATTAAAGCAGGCATCTTTCCTCAGAAACCCAATTAGCATCAGGCTGATGGGACAAACACACATGTGTGTGCACAAACACATGGGCACACGTGTGTGAACACATGCACATGCTTATGCACAGGTGTGCAAACACATAGGTATGCATGTGCACACCCTTGCAAATGCACACAAACCCTTCTTCCCATGGGGGGGCTACAAACCCCCATCTGACCATCCATTCAGTCTACCCTGATGAGGATTCACCAAGCATCAGACGCTCCACATGCCCCGCAGGAAGAAACCCAGGACCCTGCCTTCAGGAGCAGGAGCTCAGGAGGAGGTGAGAAAAGTGCAGAAGGGAAGGCAGTCCATGGTGGGACCTTAAAAGG
Organism: Cebus imitator; assembly: GCF_001604975.1. Taxonomy (NCBI): domain Eukaryota; kingdom Metazoa; phylum Chordata; class Mammalia; order Primates; family Cebidae; genus Cebus; species Cebus imitator. The sequence continues at coordinate 6,120,847 of NW_016107378.1, read as the reverse complement.
GTCCCTATCAAGCCTAGAGAGTTCAGCTATGGCAGGATGATCAGGGACACCCTGGGGCATGAAGGCCTGGTGCTGGGTCTTAATTTATAGAAAAAATATAAGAGGCCACGCAGCAGGTAGAGAAACTGGCCAGGGCAAAGGCAAGCAAAGGTAGCTGGCACTCTGAGAGTGTCAATTATTCCGAGTGAAAGATAGACACATGGAAAATGGGTAGATGTAGATATCACAGGAGTTCTAGCATGGGTACTTTTAACCTATATGAATTTAGCTGTGTGCTGAGCAAAAAGAAATACGTGCACAGGACCTAGGATAGGAATGAGTGTGAGATGAAAACGGAATGTTACCGTCCAGTTCAACAGCTGATGTTCCAGTAACCTCTCCTAAAGCAAGCATCGCGGAGTACCTAAGGGATCTGTGGCGCATGCGTGCAGAGCACGTAGCATGTTCTCGGCCAAGGAGCAGCCCAGTCGGTGACCCTGGCCATGTGCATACGTGTGCTGCAGGCAATGTGTACACAGGGCATCATCCCACTTTCCAAGGGAGGACGGCGTGGCTCTGATAGATGATGTCGCTCTGCCGGAAACACAAAACCAGTCAGGGCCAGAGCCCACATCTGACTCCAGGCCATGTGGCCCCAGAGTCCACCCCTTGCATCGCCAGACGGAACAGAGATGTGAACAGAGCTGTATTTCAGGGAAAACAATCAGGCAGGGGTCCTCAAGGTGGGACAAAGCGAAGGCACAGACCAAAGCCCGAGAGGCGCTACACAGAGCTGCACAGAGGGGCAGAGGAGGGCTGCAGCCACGGAGATGCTCTGAGCCCTTGGAACAGACGGGAAGCCAAGGAAGAGGGCACCAGGAGGCTACACACTCTGAGTGAGATTTTCTTCAGTGACTTCCACCTGTGAGCTCCAGTGGCCAGTTTGTCTTAGAAAGGGACTGGGTCCCAGCTCTTCCCCTCCACTCATGACCACCCCCACTTCCTCTCATCTCGCCCTTGGTGGGAGAAAACTCTGGCACACCAAGATGTCCTGGGGAGTCCATCCTTCCCACCGCCCACAGGATGGCAGGCAGGCAACTGAACAGCCGCCCAGGGCAGAGCGTGAGGCACGCGCTTGTGGTGTGTGGAATTCATCCGCTCTGAAATGATACTGTTTCTTCATGCAATATGACCAGAGTTGGGAAGATAACACTAGAAACAAAGTCAACATTTCCAGCTGGTCTACTAACATGCTGTATGATGCTGGAGACATCACTAAACCTCTCTGAGCCTCAGCTTCCTCTAGCTGTTGACTCAGTCATGTACAGAGGACCCACTATATGCCAGGTGTTAAGCTCTGTAGTTGGTGACCTCCACAGCTGGTCAGTCCTGCATGCCTCACGGGTCTCAAGCCCATCCTGGATCATACAGGCGTGATACGCAGCCACTCAGGTGCTGGGACCATTAACCTGGCCATCTTTAACTAGGAGGTTTGGGAACTGCAGCACTCAGCCACTCCCAGAATCCCTTCCCTGCTGGGGTGATAACCAGTACCAGGAGTGACCTACCCCACCCCTTCCTCGGAGGTGCCCTCGGCCAGAATTGGGCACGTTAAAACTCAGATGCTGGGCTGCCGCAGCCTCCACCACCACGCTGCACCGCCCCGCCTCCCTCAAGCTGCCTGTGTGCCGGCTGCTGCTGCTGCTGCTGCTGCTGCTCATTTCCAGGCAAATGTTCTAGTTAATTAAAACACACCCAAGTGCTCACACGCACATGGAGCCAAGCTACAAAATGAGCTCTACCGAACAGCAGCTCCTCCGCTCCAGCCTAGGATCGATGCAGGCCAGCACGCAGGTTCCAAAGTTGATGTTACTAGCACCAAGGCTTTGCTCATAAGACCCTACCTATATACACACCTGTACACAAATGTAAAAGCGTATGTGTGCACCTACACACGAGCCTGTGTGCACATGCAAGCCATACGCACGAGCACGTGTGTGTGTTCTGAACACGTCCATGAGTGCTCCACACACAACACTGTGCAGAGGTGTACTGCATCTACGCACACACACACCTGTGTGCACACACTCACACAGGCAGGCACACACCCCGCAGTGCCCCTTTCTCCAGGAAGTCTTCTCCAGCGACTTGGGCCTGGGACTGAGGCAGGAGGATGGCTTGAGCCCAGGAGGTCAAGGCTGCAGTGAGCCATGATCATACCACTGCACCCCAGCCTAGGCAACAGAGCAAGACCCACACTACAAAAAAAAAAAAAAAAAGAGAGAGAGAGAATGATTAGAAATGCAGAATTTCAGGTCCACCTGGACCTGCTGAATAAGAATCTGAATTTCATACATTCCATTAGTAATTATGGTAAGAATGAAATTAAAATATGACATTTTCTGGCCAGGCACAGTGGTTCATGCCTGTAATCCCAGCACTTTGGAAGGCTAAAGTGGATGGATCATTTGAGGTCAGGAGTTCAGGGTAGCCAACATGGTGAAACACCGTCTCTACTAAAAAGACAAAAATTAGCTGGGCGTGGTACTGGGTGCCTGTAATCCCAGCTACTCAGGAGGCTGAGGCAGAAGAATCACTTGAGCTTGGGAGGCAGAGGTTGCGGTGAGCCGAGATTGCGCCACTGCACTCCAGCCTGGGTGACAGAGCCAGACTCCATCTCAATAAAAATAAAATAAAATATTACATTTTATTTGAATGTATGTGTTTTCGTTTTTTAAAAGCTACTCTGTTGTTAGGACACAAATACTTAAGTTGTTTAGACAGCTGTGAGGTCTCTGTTTTGTTGTGCTTTGCTTGAGGAGCACCATAAAAAAGTAGCTGACACTAACGTGCCATGAACCAGGAAAGTGGGGGCTCCAAGCTCTGTATCAGGCACAATTTTGGGTGACAGCAAAACAGCAGAGAGTATCACAAAGTCCCTGCCCTCATGGAGTTGACAGTCCAGTAGGTGAAGCAACAGGAAACCAGTAAACAAGTGATTGGGCAAGATGTCAGGGAGCTGGAATCGAATAAGAAAATTTACACAGGGTGCCGTATTGACTGCCATCTACCATGTGTGAGACCCTGGCCTCTCATGCCCTTCTCCCTGTGCCAGGCACCTGATGGGAGTCTTTCCTCCCTCTCCTCACCCCTGAACTGGGAGCAACCTCCAGCTTGTATTTTACAGGATGTCTGACAGATGTTGTGTATGGCTGTGTTTTGCTTGAAATTTTCAAAGATCTCACAGAGGCCCTGAGGGTTAGCTGTGATGTCCTGGGGATCCGCAGCACAGTTTGGGGAAACCGATCTCCATTATTTAATAAATAAGTGAATCAATAAAAGAATGAAGAGGATCTGACATGAGATACAGGAATCAATTTTCACTCCATACAGGTGTTCAGAGACACCTTGGAGTACTGGCTCCCAACACCAGCCCTCACTGCCCTGAGCCCATCAGGGTCTCTGAGCCTCAGTCTCCCCGGTGGTACACAGGTCAGGAGCCCACAGCGACTCACAGACACACTCCCAGGCTCACGTGATCCTCCCATCTCAGCCTCTTAAGTAGCTGGAGCTACAGGTGCATGCCACCATGCCTGAATAATTGTTTTTGTTCTGTAAACACATATGTTGCCCAGGTTGGTCTTGAAGCCCTGGGCTCAAGAAATCCTCCCATTAACGGCAGCAACAGCCAGTCTGGAGCGACCGCTGCAAAAACGCCAGCTGCAGTAGGAGAGGCACGGCCAGGGCTGCACACTCCATGGAGCTGGTGGGAGCTGGGAACAGATGAGATCCCCACCCCCTTCCAAGTTGGCAGGGTGGGAGCCCCACTCTCCCCAGCACAGCTGCAGCCACCCAGCTCTCAGGGGCCTGGAAACTCCTCTGACCTATCCCTACAGGCTTGGAAGTGCCTGTTCCCACTGCCTGGCTTCTCCCCACCCCCAGGACCCTCTCCCATTTTGGAGCAAAGTTGAGGCCAAGCCCAGACAGTGCTGTGACCCAGCCAGGCGTGTGCACACTCACGGCACTGCTGACATGTCAGTCCCCTGCCACCTCAGCCCCCTCCAACTTTGGGTGCAGACAAGCATGAGAGGGACGCTGAGATGGGGCTGAGGGTGACTCCGTGTGAGCCTGCAGGTGCCCCTTGGCACAAACAGTCTGAGCGCTGTGGATGACATGATTGATGGTGGCAGGAGGCAGACAGGCTCATGAGCGGAAAGGGGCAGGTCCCCAGTGAAGCACCACCTTCCACCCAGAAATGGCCTGAAGCCTGCGGCCTGGGCTGTCAGTTTCGGGTGGAGTCCCAGCTGAGAGTGAGAACTTACGGTGCTGTTTCTGGGCCTGCCCGTGACCACCCACAGGTCAATCAGTACACATTTCCTCCCTTCTGAAGCCCATTAAACACTCTGGACTCAGCCAGACTCACAGAGATGTTGGAACTACCAGCTACAGGAAGGAGTTACCCACTTCAGGTCTCCTGACTCTTCGGGACGATCTGCCTGCAGAAAGGAGCTACCCACAGTGGGTCTCCTCTCAGGCGAGAGCTGGACACTCATGGGGACAACGTGCCTGAGGCAAGGAGCTACCCACTGCAGTCTCCTCTCCACTGAGAGCTGGGCACTTGTCGGGCGACCTGCCTGTGGAAAGGAGCTGCCCACTTCAGGTCTCCTGAGAGCTCTTCTCTCACTCAATGAAGCTCCTCTCTACCTTACTCACCTTCCAGTTGTCTGCATATCTCATTCTTCCTGGACACAGGACAAGAACTTGGGACATACTGAATGGCAAGACAGAGCTGTAACACAAACAGGACTGAAAAACACTCCCCATTCACCATGTTGCAGGCAACGAGAAGCACAGAAAAGGCGCAGCCCTTTGGCGAGCCCAGACCTTGGAGCTCCCCAAGTCAGGGTTGTAACACCCTCCTTGGGGCTCTGTGGTTTCTGGCATCTCCAAGCTTCTGGATGCCACCACATTCCCCAGTAACCACAGTGGAAGCCGCTTGCAGTACACCTGGTCCATTTGCAGCCTCACATCGAGCTGGCACCTGTGCCAGCACATGGAGCTGCCCGCCCCACCATGGCAGCCAGCATGCCTGGCTGTGTGCAGTGGCCGGACCCCATGCTCATTCGCCTCACCACTGCTCCGCACCTGATCACCCTTGGCATGAGCTGAGCACAACATGCCAGGCCAAGGGGGCAGAACGAGCCTAGCAGACATGAGCAACATACTCAGGCAGAAGGCGCTGCTGGCCACAGAGGTTTCCAGCTGGTAAAGCAACACCCCAAGGACCCTGTGACACCATCTTAGCCTCCCAAAGTGCTGCAATCGTAGGTGTGAGCCACCACGCCCAGCCAGGAGCAGATTTTCTAAGAAATGTCGGTGTCCAAACAGGGCCCCTCGGCTCTGCACATCTTAGAGTTGGGGCAGTAACCCCTCCAGCTAGGAGACCAACAGCCTTGCCCAAACTCGAGGTCAGGGGTTCCCACTTCAGGTGAACAAAGCAGAAAGCACTATGCAGCAGACAGTACAAACCTCAACAGCTTTCAGGAAAGGGGCATTCAGGAAAGGGGCATTCAGGAAAGGAAGTAAGAAGTGAAAGGTGGATTTGGGGAAAACCAGCCGAACACCAAGGCGTCTTTTATCCCCAGGCATGGCTGCAGCTGCTCTACTTTAGGGCAAATAAAATCCACCAGCATCCAGACTACACAGCTCCCATGTCTAAATATCAAAATGAAACATGGGTTGTCTTCTGGCAGCCTTCTTCCCCATCAACAGCAGAGCTTTGGTAACTGAGAGCTTTTTGGGAGTGCAGAGAGAGGAGAAACACTTACATGTACTGTCAAGTTCATGTCGGTGACGGGCTTTATAAAGCAAATGGGGCAGATGCACAAACTTTAGTGCTAGAAGGGTGGACTGGGAGATTAAATGACAGGGTGTATGCCGCAAAGTAGAGGCTAATGAGACCTCAGGCTGGGTCGTTTCACCACAACGTCAGGGACTTCAAAGGGATGGACCCCGGGCCTCGCCTGCTAGTGAAGGTGACCCACGGGCGTGCCCACTCCCACAGCCTCAGCCGCTCCCCCAGGTGCTGGCCCATGGGTTCCTGGAGGGTACAGGGCTCTGAATTCTGGCTTCCTGGCCTTTGCATATTATGATTTTCCTTTTCCTTTTCTTTTTAAGACAGGGACTTGCTCTGTTACTCAAGCTGGAGTGCAGTAGCACAGTCACAGTTCACTGCAGCCTCCCCTTGCCAGGCCCAACTGATCCTCCCACCTCAGCCTCGCAAGTAGCTGGGACTACAGGCATGCACCACCAAGCCCAACATTATGATTTTCAAGCATCAGAATTCTTTCTGTACCTAACAAGCTCCCACCCCTCACAGCCCTCATCTCTACCTTTCTCTCCTTTTGTTCTCTGCCTCCCCTCAATCCTCCTCCATTCCCTCCATTTCTGTCCTCTAATTGGCCCCCTGTCTCCTGCTCCTCCTCCCCTTCCCCTTTGGGAGCCAGCTGTCACCCCTCCTATGTCTTTGCTAGCTCTTGGCCAGTTCCCTCTCTGCCCTCCTGGACGGTCTGTCCTGCCTCCCTGCCGGCTCCTGTATTCAGCCTTCCTACTCCTGCCCCTTTTTCTCTCAACCCCATTTTCCCCCATTCGTCCAACCCTCTCCCTGGACCTCACGAAAGAAAGTGCCAGGGAGCAGACAAGCAGACAATGATGCTGGAGCTTGCTGTGAGCGCCAGGCTGGCCTAGCACATCCCACCCCTCCTGCTCAGGAAAGGAGAGTGGGCACAGAAGGCCCAGCCCTGGGGGAGAGGCAAGGGCTGCCAGACCCTCCCGGTCCACACTTGCAACGCTAGGGTCTGGAGCATGGACACAGCCTGAGAATTCCCTTCACATCCCTCTGTCCTGGTCTGGGATCCCAGGAGGGGCCTTGCATCTGGCCTGAACAGAACCTCTGACAGATGGGATGTCGCCCCAAGTACGACAGGAGGGCCTGAGAGACGGGACGAGGGAACAGGTTGGTGGGGGTGCTGAGCCGAAGGACGCAGCAGGGGTCAGTCATGCGTACTGCCCAGGTTCAAACACTGTCCCTGCTGCTCCCTGACTGTGTGGCCTCAGGGAAATTCCCTACCCTCTCCGAGCCTCAGTTTCTTCATCTGCAAAATGGAAACGATGGTCACAATATCCACCTCTCAAGGCCACTGCGATGATGAGACAAGACGCTGCATGTTGAAAGGATTTGATAAACCGCAGTTATTTCGTCATGACGGCAATTCTTAAGTCTGTGCTGTGTACTGGTGGCTCTGAGTGGGTGTCAGGACTTCAAAGGAGTGGGCATCTAGGAGATACCCCTACCACAACCAGCCCAGGGCCCCCACCCTACCGGCCACCCATGTCACGCAAGGGAGCCTCAGGGCTGAGGGGGTCCCCAGTCGCTTTTCCGCTTGTGCCGATAAAGAGGAGGGACCTTCTCGAGGCTGCAGAGCTGCAGTGCCGAGAGCAGTGGGGACCCACCGTGGCCATCTCCCTATATTTCTCTCCAATTACAATGTTGTGAACAGGTGGCAGAGGGCTGCTGGCGCCTGCTTCCAACTTTACCGTCTGACCATTCACTCAACAAATACTCAGCAATCCCATGTGCCATCGGTGGGGCATTCAGCAGTGACCGAGGCCAAGGCAGCCCTCGAGGAGCCCACGGCCTCATTCAGGAGACAGACACTGACCAGAAAGTACACCCCGGAAGTGTAAAACCACTACTAAAGTGACAGCTACAAATAACTCAATACAAATATATACCTTAATGCTGAAAATGTATCCTTATACTTAATATAAGTGTATTCCTTCTTTGGAACCGCAAATTTTAGGATGTGGGTGGCGGAGGAGAACAACCCTCATCTCTAGACAGAGAAACTGACACCCAGAAGACAAAGGACCAAGTTCACTCAGAGCCACTGAGTGGTAACCCAGCGCTAGAACTCAGTTCTCCTGACTCCAAATTAAAGAAGTGCTTTCCTCTCCGCCACAAGCTGCACTGAGAATAGTTCCCTTAGGGGCCACTGTCCAAAAAGGAACTGGAGGAAGAGAGGCCCCCTGTGTAATTCCAGTAAGCCAGGTACGACGCTGAGCACTTGATCCACATCTCGAACCAGCTCCTCAAGCGGGCATTAAGAGCAGTGGCAAGCCAGCCTGGCCAACACTGTGAGACTCTGTCTCCACAAAAAATTTGAAAATTAGTCAGTCGTAGTGGTTTGTGCCTGTAATCCCAGCAATTTGGGAGGCTGAGGCCTAGGAGTTAGAAACCAGTCTGGGCAACATGGCAAACTCCCACCTCTACAAAAAATTTAAAAATTAGCCAGGCTTAGTGGCGTGCACCTGCAGTCCCAGCTTCTTGGGAGGCTGAGGCAGGAGGATCGCCTGAAAGTGAGAGGTTAAAGCTACAGTGAGCTGTGATTGTGCCACTGTACTCCAGCCTGGGCAGCAGAGCTAGAGCCTGTCTCAAAAAATAAAATTAAATTAAATTAAAAAGAGCAGCTACAAGGACCACAGACCACTGAGACAGGTGAGACCATGAACTTCATGAGCAAAAAAAGCAGAATGTATTAGACACCCTCTGGTTATAATCCTGTAAACTCGCACGCGTGCAGACAAAGACCAACAGAAAAAAATACCATCAGGAAAATAGGGTGTTTGGGTAATGAGGAATTTTCTTCTCAAAATTCAACTAACTGTGTTGTCTGAGATTCATCTATTGAATTCTCAGGTTTTAAGACTATAACAACACAGCCAGATATATCCGGGATATTTTTATACTGAAATTGCCCTGGGGAAAATTAAAGGGACATTTACAACCATCTTGAGGATGTCCATGCTGTGAATTAAATGTTGGGTGGTGGGGAAATGGGTCTTTGGTGGGTGTCTGATGTTCCCATTTCACAATGAGGAAACTTTCCCACGGCCTGCCCAGACCCGCTCATGCCTCTGCTGAAAGCCTGCTTTGGGGCGAAGATGAGGAAAAGAGAAGCTGCGCCCCTCAAGGTTCTGGTCAGGTTGTGAGTGGCCCCAGGACGTAAGTCTCCTTCACCCCAAGCAGCAAATCTAGGAGAGCTGCCCGGACCCAACGACCCAACAGCGGCTGTCCAATTCAGGTAGGGGGTGGAGCCCACATCTTCCTACAAGACCTCCCCTCAGCTGAGCCCTGGGCCCCTCCCACCAGGCTAAGCAGCACCCCACTTCCACCCCAGCCCAGCTGCAAGAAGAAGCTGCCAAAGTTGGTGGACATAAACGAGGGGTCCCTGACACGCAGCCAGCTGGGGTGCGTGAAGGCTGGCACCAAGCTCTGCACACACCAGGCAAAGCAGATCTGCATGCAGCTGGACAGCGGGTGGAATCTGCAGCCCAGAAAGGCAGCGGCACACGAACCGTCAGCACAGGCTGATGGCCGCCCCCAGCCTCGGAGGCCCAGTCAGGCCAGCCAGGAGGATTTACAAGGGAATCAGGGACACCGGACAGGCTTCCTCCATCTGGGGCCGCAGCAAGCGGGCATCCGCAGCCCAGCCAGGCACAACAGCTAGAGCTCAAGCTCAGGGCCTCCCTCTGGAAGGCAGCAGCCACCAAAACTCAGCACCTGAAGCTGGAAGAGGAGGCAGCCCAGGGCAGAATCATCAAGCAGCACCCCCATCCCAGCATGTTTTAACTGCTCTGCAGCCTCCTAGAGCGGGTCTCCTCAACAGGCATTAATTGGGCACCTACTGTGTGCCAGGCATGGACTAGGTGGGCTCAGCTAGGGAAAGAGCCATGGAGGTTCCTGCCCACATGCAGCCTGGGGTCTTGAGGGGCTGAGCAGCAGCCAGACTCTAGCTCCTTGGACTGGCACCCCACTGTCCCTACCAGCTTCGTCCCCAGGCCCTGCCCTGGCCCAGTGCAGTCAGAAAAGAGGAAAGAATTCTCCACCTGCAACCCTGTTCCTTCTCTATCCCTACACACTTCAGGAAAGATCCCTCTGTTCACCTCAATGACCAAGCCAGGAACTCAGGGGTCCTCCTGGGTTTCCCCGATATTTAATCAATTTCCATACCTTGTCAACGTGGCTAAGACGGCTCTCGCACACACACCCTCTGCTACTGGTCGCCATTGCCTTCACCACCATCCTCTCAATGCCCCACCTGCCCACGGCCCTCCTCAACAGGGCATTGGCAGGAACTCTGCAAAGGGCAAGTCTGAGGATGCCAAGACCCCACCACTCGCACTGCTCCCAGGATAGAACAAATGCCCCACCTGGTCCCACCCATCCATACGCTCTGCTGGCTCACTGAGCTCCCCGATGCTGCCTACCACCCGTCCCCCAACATGCCAGCACCCTCCCGCCTTGCGGTCTTCAAACCCTCCCTCTGGGTGGCTATCCCCATAATTTCTACTCATTGTTCCGCCCTCGTTTCCAGTGTCCATTCTTCAAAAGAAGCCTTTGCTTCTCTCTCACGCCCCACGCGCTTCCTTCCGGACACCTCCACGCCAAGAAGATAAACATAGCTATTTCTGGGGTGGTTTGTGTAGCTCTCCCTCTCCTCCATGGGCTGAAAGCTCCACAGGGGAAAGTCCAGGCCTGTCTGGCTCACCATTGTATGCCCAGCACTCAGCACTCAGCATACAGCCTGGCACAAAGTAGGTGCTCAGTGAATATGCAATCCGGAGTTCAGTGCCTGAAAGTCCTGCTGTTTGAGTCTGGGTAGGCAGGCAAGAAGGCCAGCCTGGGAGCCTTCCTTAGCAGTGCCCAAAGTACAAGGCAGGTCTCACAGGGGCTCTGTATTCCATGCTGGGGCAGGAGGGGACCATGCCCTCATGAATACCGGGCATGCAGCAGAGGTGGCATGAAGCCTCAGGTATCATGTGTGAAAACCTTCTGGTCCTGTGGAGCTCATCATCATCATCAGCCCTGCAGCCACCTCGGAGCACACAGGCCTTCTGAGTACGCCCCACACAGAGGAGGCGGGTCCCCTGTCGGTGCTCTCCCAGGCTTTCCTGCCAGGCCCACCACAATCAGGCAGCCTGGATGCTCCAATCACCCCCTCCCACCACACCCAGGCTTCCTACAGCCCAGCCCTACCATCACTGTCCCCCGACCAAGGCAGACTGCTTCCTTTTCATCTCTAAGAGATTTCCCATAAGAACCTAAGTGGCTGGCTTCTCTTAGAAATCTAGAAGCTTGGGCAACACCAGGCCTAGCCTCCTGCAAGGCAGCCATGGACAGGAACGGACAGAGGAGCAAGGATGATCTCGACTCACCTGCCCCAGCAGCCTGTACCCACGCTTGCTCGCCTCCTGGCAGAGCCCCCATCATCATCAGAGGCTGCAATCCCTGCACCAGCCTCGCAGCCCCATCCCAGCTTGATCGCAGGTTCCTAACCATGGAGGAGGACTCACCTTCTCATCTCTGTCTGCCCCAGGGTCTCCTGCCTGGAGGGAAGCCCCAGGAAGGGTGTGCAGAGGAACCAGATGGCAACACCCCCTCCGCATCTGGCAGAGCACCCCCATTTCATCTCGGCTACCTGAGTTACTGGTCATATGCCACCCACGTGGCTTGCCCCTTTTAATTTATTAACATCCACTAATAAACAGTGTAGAGGCCTCCCAGGCCACCACCAAGAGACGCCCGGCTGGGCAGGCAGGGCCTTCCTTGTCCTGCCTTCTCTCAGCACATTTTTCACCATAAGGGAACAATTAGGAAAAACTCCCTCCAGGTTATATTTAGGAAGGGGTGGACGGGGGGAAATCTTCCTCTAGTAATTTTCATTCAGTTGCACGAGACTAGCTGTCCCCACCTACCCCAGGCTAGCACTGCAGGGCGGGCAACCGCCTCTCCCCACACACAGGTGCAAACCGAGCCCAGCCTCTACCCGGCCCTGATTATGCCCGCGTTTAAAAATAAGATGTGAAAGATGCATTATGTAAGACCTGTAACACTCTCCTGCCCACCTCCGACTCTGGAATCAAAGATCATCATTTCTGCCATCAAAAAAGAATGAAAGAAAGGCAGGAACAATGAAAATAGCCGCCCAACATGAGCCAGATCAAAGACGTGGGCACAGAAAATGAGGAGCCAGGGGGGCCTTTAATTACTGCCTGCATCCTCCGAGTCATGTGGAGAGAGGGGAGAAGAAAAGTTTTGAAGGCCACCAGGTTCCATCCTGCTGCGGCTCCTGTTTCCACAGCCAGCACCAGTTCCCGACAAACTCGCGCCTTTCATTTCCCTCCCTTTTTTCCCTCCTTTTTCTCTGCCCCCCACATGCGAGACAGGACTCCCAGACTCCCCAGTGCTTGCCGTCATCCAGCAGAGAGAGCTCAGAGGGGCTCCTTGGAGACCCCGAGGAAGGGACACAGCTGCACCTTAGAAGGCCCTGGTGGGTCCCAACCCAGCCGCCCTCCCAAAAAACAGCCAGAGAGCCTCCGGGAGGGACCCAGGGACCCACGGTGGGAGCGGACGATGCAGACCACAGTGACTTTTTTTTTTTTTTTTTTTTTGCAAGTCTCCCTGGTTGAGAGGGAAAAAAAAAACTCTTCAAATTCACATTGGGCAGGGCTCCGTGGGGCAGCAGATCAAACCTGAGGCCCGGCTGTTTGAGCTCAGCGGCAGAAAAAAGGATTGCCCAGGGACTGAGCTTAAGTAGAAGCTGGATTAAACTTCAAACGCAAACTCCTCCTTTTTCTACACAGCAGACAGTCATGGGTAATATTGCAATATGGACTCTAAAAATGCATTACAAATAACTTACTCTGGACCCAGACTTGGGTCTTTTGTATCAAGGGGAGGAGCAAGAGAAATCATTTCAACAGAAAAGACATAGGAGCCCGCCCTCTTGCTCCGCAGAGGGAAGTCGGTGGAGGTTTGCGCCAGGGAGGCCAGCGAGATCCCCACGCAGTGGGAAGCACGAGGAAGAAGCCTTGCTGGCCGCCCGGGTGGCTCCCCCGGAGGGTGAATGAGGCTCAGGTCTTCCCAAGTTGGGAGACTCCATGTATATTTTATCAAGGAAGAAATGCCAGGCCAAGGTGACCAAAAGAGCGGTACATTTAAAATGTCTAGTGACTTAAATAATTAACGCCTTTACAGCACTCACCCGCTTAAAACGTATCCACAAACAATGGAGGATGACTGTGTTATTCACGTGATAAATGAGAGACTCATTATAAAAAAGAAAAACTTACAAATTCCCAGTGCCGGCAGGCAGTACGATGGGTGGGGAGCAGAAAACAGATTTCAAGCTGTAGGATTTGCTTCTTTCAGCACCTCCAGAGATGCCCTATGGTTGGTGTCCCATTTCCTTGGGAATGACCACCCTAGTGTCCACTCGACGGAAGCTCCTGGGCCAGTGGCTGTCCTCCCGAAACCAGCAAGGGCCTAGGGCCAGGCTGAGGGCCGCCTGCACTACCCTGGCTCCAGGCCAGCACACCGGGCACCTCAGGAGATCTTGGCCCAGAGCACAGCCGTACAGGTGAGGATTTGGAGGTTTGGGTGTAGGGATGAGAAGAATTTGTTCCTATCGATGTGTTGATTCATGTGTTTACTCAGGGTATGTGTCTATACCACACTTAGGATAGTGTGGTAAAATAAAGAATTGGGCGCTGAGCACAGTGGCTCATGCCTGTAATCCCAGCACTTTGGGAGGTCAAGACAGGAGGATGGCTTGAGCCCAGGAGTTCCAGACCAGCCTGGGCAACATGGCAAGATCCCATCTCTACCCCCACAAAAAAAGAAAAATGGTGGGTGAAGAGAATTATCCAGGCGTGCTGGTGCATGCCTGTGGTCCTAGCTGCGTAGAAGGCTGAGTTGGGAGGATCGCTTGAGGGGTCAAGACTGCAATGAGCTATGATGGCACTGCTGCACCCCAGCCTTGGCAACAGAGAGAGACCCTGCCTCAAAAAGAAAAAAATGATTTTGGCAAATATTTGCAAAGATATGCTGCTTTCCTGGAGTATTTTCAGAAATATTAAAAGCCCACCCCACACCTCCGTGACCTCCAGGAGGTCGAAGGGTGCCACAGTGTCTGTGAGGGAACAAGGACACTGCCCTCTCCCTACACTCCAGAGCACCCAGCCAGAGGCCAAGAGGCCCTGAGAGTTACTGCAAGCCATCCCGTGTGGCACCCCAGGGGCCCCAGATGCATGGTACACCACATAACTTTACCAAGGTCAGGGACAGGCGGGGTGGCACCCGAGGAGGCCTCCAGGCTAGAGGTCTATCTGGGAAGGGCAGCTGTTCTTCCCCCGACAGGAAAGACCAGGGCAGTTTTCCCTCAGAATGGCCACGTCTCTGGACCCCACAGGTCTGAAAGGCTCCGAGGGCAGTGACCCAGCTCTGCCACCAAATAGCTCCATAGCTGAGGACACTCTCCCAGATCCACTGAGGACAACAGTCTGGACTGCTTCACTCTGCCCCACCTTCACTGCTTTCCCATCCCCAGGAAAGGCTTCCCCTCCACACCCTACACCACCCCCTGCACCCCCAGGGGTGTCCTGTTCTACACAAAAGGGCACAGAACCACCATCTACTAAATGCAGCCCAGTGTATGGGGTGGTGTGCCGGTCCTTCGTGCCCATGACTGCCCTGAACCCTCATCTCCATGCAAGGGAAGCTTCAGTGGCCCATTTTACAGAGGGATAAGCTGAGACTCACGAATATGTTAACTGTTAAACACTGTGGGCAGAGAAAGAATGTGAACACAGAACTATCAAGATCCAAATCACTGGGAGGCCAATGCAGGAGAATCAGTTGAGGCCAGGAGTTTGAGACCAGCCTGGGCAATATGGTGGGATCCCACCTCTAGAAAATAAAAAGACAGCCAGGTATGGTAGTGCGCACCTGGAGTCTGGCTACTTGGGAGGCTGAGGCAAGAGGATCACACATGCTCAGAATTTGAGGCTGCAATGAGCTAGGATCAAGTCATTGCACTTCAGCCTGGGCAACAGAGCAAAACTCTATCTCTAAAAAATAATAATAATAATTCAAATTATCTGTTTTGCTTTTCTTTTGTGACATCATGTCCCAGGGATTCTTCAGAGCTTCCACTCCTATTCATAAATCCCTTTGCAGAAAAAGTACTGACCAGAGAGGTTCTGGAGGAGTTATCAAGAGGGTACCACTGGGTAAAACAAATGGGTTATCCATGCCCAGCAGGCTGGTACCTCCCGGAAGCCTTACTACTCTCTGTAGGGGTGCACAGAGAGGCACCCCCAAGTGCTCCCAGCAGGAGTCTGGAGGATGGGAGGGGGATAGCGGCCTGGGAACAAGGAGATGGCAGGCCCGGGTGGGGCACAGCAGGCAGAAGGAGGCTACAGCTCCAGAGATGGCCAGGAGGTCCGCCAGCAAACTAAAGCAACCCATCTCACCAGCCGCAGGCCCTGGGGAGTGTGTGGAGACAGGAGGGGTGACCTTGGCCGGCAGCCCACAGCTCCAGCCTGAGGCCCAGGCATTTGACCAGAGACATTGATCACGTCCTTCTCAGAAGCAGCCAGCGGAGGGGGCTGAGGGGCAGCTCCTTAGTGAGGAAGAATCAGTGGGCGGGGACAGAGGGCCCTACAGAGAAGAGTCAGACAGAGAGACATAGAGTGGGTTCCAACACATTTCATCTATCAGAGCCAGAGCCCTCTTGGCAAGTTCTGGTCCTCCAAGTTGCCAACTTGTAGCTAGAAAATCGGCCACCTTCTGTGCTCTCCCAGCTGGGGGAATGCTGGGTTCTGTGCAAACATTCACTCTGTGGGACAGTACGACTTAGTGACCAAGAACTTGGGCTGTGTGCTCAGACAGGCGTGGGTTTGCCTCCATGCTCCGCCGCATCCTGGCTGGGTGACTGTGAGCAAATTACTGAACATCTCTGAGCTTCCGTTTCCTCACAGGTTAAAATAGAGGATCCTCAACGTTCCCATGTAACACGGATGCTGAGGGTATAGAAGATGGGGTACACGGAAAGGATCAGCAGAGCGGCTGCACAAGGGAAGCGCCATCATGCAGTGACTACGAGCCTGGGGCTGGGCACTGGGCTTCCTCCTGCTGCTGAGGGACTGGGCAGCTGTGGCCCTAACCCCCACTGTCCCTTCCCCTTCCCCTTCCCCTTCTCCCCTGCCCTCCCCTCCCCTCCCCTCTCTTCTTTGCTTTTCTTTTTTGACACCGGGTCTCTCACTCTGTGGCCCAGGCTGGAGTGCAGTGGTGCAATCACGGCTCACTGCAACCTCCACCTCAGGCTCAAGAGATCCTCCCACCTCACCACCAGAGTAGCTGGGTCTACAGATGAATGTCACCATGCCCAGCTTATTTTTGAATTTGTTTTGTGGAGACAGCTGTCTCACTGTGTTGCTCAGGCTGTTCTCCAACTCCTGGGTTCAAGCAATCCTCCCATCTCAGCCTCCCAAAGTGCTGGGATGACAGGTGTGAGCCACCACACTCGACCTGCCCCATTTCTCCTGCACAGCACTTCACATGTGAGGACCTCTTCCCGTGGGCTGGAAGGGAGAAAACGATGAGGATTTCTCCCTCTCCACTCCTCTCTGCCAGACCCCTAGCACGCAGCCCGATGCACAGAGCCAAAGGGTCTGCCCCAGGAAACAAACCAGAAAACCCAGACTGAAGCCAGGCCCAAACCCTGCATGGAATCCCCCTGTGGGGCCTCAGTCTCCAAGCTGAGGTAGGACAGGGTAATGAGGCCCGATCGGTGTTGGACCCAAGAACCAGCACCTTACCCCATGCCTGACCCCTAGTGCCTCCCCTCACCATGCAGGGTACAGACTGAGAAGCCTGCAGTCCCCTAGTCCATGTTGCTAAAGATGCAGAACCCAGGGGACCAGCCACACATGGGAAAGCCTGGAGAAAGGACAAGGAGCAGGATGGGGAAAAGCTACAATCCTGGGTGGATGCCCATGACGGACAGGCCAATGCCCACCCACTCACTGCACGCCAGATAAAGGGCCACTTTCGGTTTCTGACACATGCCCACATCTACTCTTTCTATGCAGTCTCTCTGCAGAAGACAATGCTGTCCCTAGTGATCAGATGAGAAGTGAAGACAGCAAACATACCTCAGAAATCTCCATGAAGACAGGGGTTCTTTCCTTCACCCTTAGTGTGTCCTGAGCTTAGCCTAACACTGTGCCAGGCACATAGTAGGTGCTTAATAAATGTTTCTTGAATGAACAAGTGAAAAGCAATTGTAGAATGCCTCTGTGAGTTCCACAAGGGCAAAGATTATGATGTATTCACCTGCTCGGTTGCGCCATAGCATTCATGAATAAATGTGTGAATAAATGAAAATTATGATAGCTAACATTTATTTAAGTGCTTATTACATGCCAAGCATTGTTCTGAGCACTTTTGGATTAACACGTTTACTTCTCTCCCCTGCTTCCCTTTCCTACTTCCCTCCTTTCCATCCATCAAATATCTACTAAGGGGTTCATAGAAATGAGCAGGGTATGGGAAGGACCTGCAAATATGAGGTATATGCTATTGTTAGTTACATTTTACAGATGAGGAAACTGAGGCTCAGGAAGTTGAGTAACTTGCTAAATGTCACACAGTAAGGACGCATAGATGGCATTAGAACTCACAGTCAGGCTCCTCGTCCTATCTTATGTGTGAATAAGGTTCAAAGGATGCTTATCAATGACTGTGGTGAAATGCTCCATGCTTTTCAGCCTGGCCAGCATCTATCCCTGCATTCTGTAAACCAGCCCTGTCTTCCCTGAGCAGACACTCCCCACTGCTGTGTGATTCAGGTACTTCAAGCCTGGCCATATAGCACTGCACCCTCCAGCCACAGTGATTGGCTTAAGGATGGATACATGACCAATCTGGGCCAATCAGAGTGAATCCTGAGACCTCATTATACTACAGGAAAGAGATGCTCTACCTCGGCAAGGAGGCTATGAGCTTGGAGCCACTGGGGGAAGGGGGATTAACTTGCCCTCTTTTAGGAAGAGCCTGGCAGAGAATGAAGCCAACAAAAATGAAAGCAAAGACAAGAACACTAGAGAGATGAACTCCTAAGGATCCAGCCAGGCCTGAAGGTTTATCCTTATGCCAGTTTGAGATGCGTCTCCATTCCTTGCAACTGAAAGATGCCTGCCCAATGCCATCACTGCTCAGTTCAACATCCTCCTTTTATAAGGAAAGCTCAGAACAGGTCAGTAACATGGTCAGGTTCACAGGCAGTGTCAAAGCCAAGGCTAGAGCCAAGTCTCATGAAAACTCCTCTGCAGGTGCAACACTCCTCCCTCAGTATTTGTCCAAGGGTCTCCCCATGCCCTGCTCATGTTTATGGACCCCTTATTATTAGCATAGGGAATAAGGATGCTTAATAGATATTTAATGAAGGGAAAGGAGGGAAGTAGGAAGGAGGAGCAGACGGGAGAGAGGTGGGGACTGAATTCCTGGAGATCAAAACCTGTTCTTATTCAGCTTGCTATCACCAAGGACCCAGCACAGTGCTGAGCACACAGAGCCCTCTCTAAAAATGATCAGATGTGTGGCGGACTGGGTGCACAGAGCAGAGCATGAGTCTTCACCGTGCCAGATGATACAGAGGGAGTCCCATTAACTCCCCCAGTTGCTAGGGGCACTTGCAGTGGAATTGGATTTGTAAAACTAACTGCACACATTATTTTGTGCCTTTAGCCCTGAATACCTTTTTGGCCACATGGTAAAAACATCCTACCTCTGCTCGTCTGAAAGCAGGGATCAGGAATCGCACACCCCCACCCCGTGCTGAGCTACCTTCAGGGGATACCTTTTCTTTCCCATTCTTTATACCCCCAGACTTCTAAGCCTCAAATGCCCTACGCCTTCCTCTCCTGCAACAGACACACCACATACAGAACTCCACTGGCCTCCAAGGGAAAGGAACAGAGGCCCTGCCCTCCTCTATCCAGGAAAGGCTCTGGTGGTCCCTGGTCAGGACAGGCACCCCCCCTCCCCGGCCACAGTAAGGGTGGAGTATTACTCCTAATAGCATCTTGAGGAAGGGTAGGGAGAGTCTTGGGAAATACTTGTCAGCATTTCCAACACACAAAACAAGGTCTGGTTTCATGTGAAGAAATGTGTCTCTGCAAGTAAGGGAAACCAGGCAAAATATGACCAAGCCTTACAAACACTTGTCCACCTAGTGAAGACGTGAGAGTGTGACCCTCAGAGGCAGCCTCTGGCTCACACACCCATACCCCACTCACCCTGAGACCCACAGCCAGTCCCTTCCCGCCCTGGGCTTCTGTCTTCCAGTTCTACACCGAGCAGCTCAGGTGAAGGATCCCTCAGCAACCGTACAGGTTTTTGTTTTTGTTTTTGAGACAGAGT
Source organism: Cebus imitator (assembly GCF_001604975.1). Lineage (NCBI taxonomy): Eukaryota > Metazoa > Chordata > Mammalia > Primates > Cebidae > Cebus > Cebus imitator. Next base: position 6,101,541 of record NW_016107378.1, on the reverse strand, counting down.
CTCACTCTGTTGCCCAGGCTGGAGTACAGTGGCGCAATCTCAGCTCACTGCAGCCCCTGCCTCCCAGGTTCAAGTGATTCTTGTGCCTCAGCCTCCTGAGTAGCTGGAATTATAGGTTTGCGACACCACACCCAGCTAATTTTTGTATTTTTAGTAGAGACAGAGTTTTGCCATGTTAGCCAGGCTGGTCTCCACCTCCTGACCTCAGGTTATCCACCCACTTTGGCCTCCCAAAGTGCTGGGATTACAGGCGTGAGCCACTGTGCTGGGCCCCTTACAGGTTTTTATTTTGTTTGATCATAAAGCAAAAAGAGCACTGGCTCTGGAGCCTGGAGATTGTGGACTGGAAACCAGACTAGACAATTTAGTACAAGAAATTTAGTACAACAGCTACTATTGAGTGCTTGCTCTGTGCCAGGCACACTCCAAGCTTTTGCACACATTATTCCAATGCATCCTCCCTACGGCCCTGAGGTCAGTACTGTTATTATCTCCATTTTATAGATGAGGAAACTGAGGCACAGAGAGCTTCAGGAAATTCACAAGAGTCACAAAGTCTGCAAGTGCTGGAGCCAGCCGTGTGATCTCAGGAAGGTATACTCAACTTCTTTGACCCCAGTGGGGACTCATCTGAAAAATGGGAACCCATGCCCAACTCTCACTGTTACTCTGGAAACTCACAAAGTCGGGGATGAAGGGAGAAGAGGCAGGCACGGAGCCCTGGAACTGTTCTTTTCCTTCCTGTCCTCTCCCTTGAATGACAGAGGTCCTCATGCCTGCTCCTCAGCCTCACTAAGCAGATAGAAAAGTCATTGCGATGGTGTGTGGGGGACGGGGCGGAGAGAGCATGCTCAGAATTCAGTGACATGCATCCTCATACATGAGATATTATTATTATTGTTATTGATATGAAAGGCTAGAAGGCTCTGATTTAAGTCATTGGGCCACACTGAGCTCTAGCTCCAAACAAAGAAAGTGAAACCAGGCTGCCATTGAAGGACCTCATACCAGGGGCTCCCCATGGTGCCAGATTCCAAAAATCTGGCTCCATCAGCCCTGCTCTCAAGGTGTTTTTCTACCTCCAGTGGCTTTGGGAGAAGGAGGCCCAGGCCCGCCTGGCCTGGCTGGCCTCTCCCCTAGCCCCTTTGAAGTGCCCAGCATGGGGTGGGCTGGAAGGAAACCCTGGACCACAGAGGCTGTGACAGCACCTACCCACCCCCACCCAGCCACCTCCCCCTCATTGTGCAGCCTGACTGGGCCTTTGTTGCCAGAATCCTGGCAGGGGACAGCCAGGGACCTGGCCTCATTAAGTGCCTGACCTCAAGCAAGCCCCCCCACCCAGGGTGGAAGGTTAATGTGGCTGCCCGCCATGCAGGCCTGGGCCTCCGGGAGCCTCCTCCAAGGGACAAAGGACCAGCCCCCTGTCTCCTCTCCAGGCCCCAAAACAGCTGCCAGCCTGCAGAGCCCTTTCAGGAGGGGGGCTGGCTTTGATGGCTCAGAAGTCACCAGGGGGGCCTCCTTTCCAAACCCTCCTTCCTCCCACCCTGTCAAGGAGACAAAGCTCACAGGGAACCGCCGGAGGGCTGACGCAGGAATGCAGTCCATCGTGGGGGAGGAGGCTGGCTGGTGAGGGGCTGGCCCACATCTTCCCTCGACCTTCCAGAATTCCCCAGGGCTCAGGACCTTGCTTCCAAGCAAGGCTCATTTCAGCCTCTCACCAAGGTGGGATGGAGTAGACAGGACAAGTGGTCAAATAAGTCAGAAGCCTCTAAGTCCCTGCCCCACCGGATCTCTCTTGCCTCCTGGTTTCTGGGTACAGAACAGATGTCACTTAACCAGAGAAGGGCTGGGAGCAGAGCAGCTCCCAGAAAGAGAGACAGCCAGGAACCCTGCACAAGGGACAAGCTCATGATGTCTTTTAAAAGTCCCTCTGGCTTATCACCATCTCCTTCCAATAGGAGAGCTCACTCCAAAATGCTAATTACTTCCTAAGTAGGCTCCCAGAGTCCAGGCCGAGCACCAGGTAGAACCACCTAGAAGGCCTCCTAATCGCCTCCTTCATACAATTTCAGTTATTTGGAGGCCTGCATCTCACACACCAGACTGACACGCAGTTTTACAGCGTACTGATTTTAATTTCAAAAGGCTCTGGGGAAATTTTTTAGAGTGTTTTATTTGCTTAAGATCCTGGAGCCAACATAGGGGCTCCCTGGGACATGACGGGACTGGCCCTGGAAGCAGCACCCGGGACCGTGCAGTGGGATAGGCGGGAGTGTCAGAGTTCTGCATTCACGCGTGTTTCTGCAAGCAGGTGTGTCCCAGCATGCACACGTTGTCAGTGACTCAATAAAAGGCCGGCTGAAAGCCTCACCTACAGTGCAGGCAGGCGGCATGAGCCCGCAGCGACTCGAATCAGCCTGGTTAGCCCATTGTCAGGGAGCAATGCCTTTCAAGGGACAAAAGGCAGAGGGGACAGGAGAACGCACAGGAAGAGGTGGGCACATCTGTCTGTGGCATGAACCACTGTCCCATTACACCGCCTCCCCCGACAGCAGCATGTGGGGCAGCACACATGTGTGTGCAGGGACCGGCCTGACTCCACACTGTCCTGCCCAGCCAGGAGACGCACAATGCGGCACTCTTAACAAAGACATCGATTTTCCTCTTTGCCTTCCAGAGCAAGATCAGATGAGCTCCCAGAGTGACACGTCCTTAACTTTTCAGTGGGGTCTTCTTTTTCTGACTTGTTTGTTTGTAACGTTTTTTTTTTTTAAACCAGGTCTCTAATTGTGTCTTTTCTTGGCTGCATCTCCTTTGCTCCCGCCCCCCAAAGCAGGGAGGGCATGTGCTGATTATCTGAGTGTGCAGCCTGCTCACGGGGCATCCTGGGCTCTAAGAATGCCAGGGGGTTAGAAACTGGAGAGGGGTGGGGGAATTAATTGCCAAGAAAACACAAGGCTGTGCTGTGACTTTGATTCCATCAATTACCATTATCTTTCTCCGCAGGTCCGCCAACCATCCCCCGGATCCGGCCGTGTTTAACTTTCTTTGCCAGTAGTGATACCCCGTCAGATTTCTGGCGCTGCCACGCCGCCCGCCTGGGCTCCTTCTGGGCTCTTATCAGCCTCTCCCAGTCAGCCTGGCCCGCCACAGCTGTTCCAGGCCCTCAGCCCCTCACTTTATCTGCTCACACAGACCTCGGCCTGGCAAGCGGTGGGCCCGGCGCCTGCTCCACATTCCCCAGGAAGCCGGCTGGGAACACAGCTGCCCTGCTCCCGGACCCTCTGAGAGTTCATTACCAGCCAGGGTACCCCAGCCCGTCAGCCAAGGTGTGGGCCGCGCCGCCCAGCCTGGCTGCCGGAGCCGCCTGCGTCATTAAAACTCCAACCTTCTGAAGAGAAGAAAGAACAAAACCACAAATTTAGATTAATAAAGCATTTGTTGATTCTACAGCAATTTAGCAGGCCCCTAAGAAACCCACCAGAGACCCGCGGAGCTCCAGTAATTTTCTGTTATATTATCTTTCTTGTAAAATACTTCCCCAGACAGAGTCCCCAAAGGGGCTCAAATATCACTGTGACTAACCAAAATCAATGTGCACTCACCTATTGACATTTTTACATAGTTTTTGGATTTAGTATCCAGCCGAAAACACAATCAACTCCTCTGCCAAGGAGCCGACAGGCACTTAGCTAGTCAGCTATTAGTGTTACAAAGGGAAAAATGGAAGCACCCAGGGGAGCTGGGCGAGGCGGCACTGACGTCAGGGGGTAATTGGGTGTCTGAGAGAAATTGCCAGCGGCTGGCCGGCTCCCCCGGGGGCCGCACAAAGCTGAGCTGTAACTCTAATAAAGGAAAGGAAATTCTAGAAAAGGGGGCTTTGCTACAAAGGAGCCCAGGCAGACGCCAAAAATAGCCCTTTGGAAATAAATAAATAAATGCGGCCAAAACATCATCTAAAAAATAAAATAAATCACTGCTCTGTGGAGGCTTTCTGGCCTCGCCGCTCTGGACATCTGTTTGGGGGCTCCAGGGCTCCCCCCACGCCACTCCCCCTACCCCCGTTCTTCCCTGGAACCACATGGATTTTGATGCTGGAAGGAGGTTTGTCATCTGATTTGGCAAATAGGATGGGTTTTCGAATGAATCTAAGTTTGTCGTGCCCTCTTTCCAAAGGTGTTATCTTCATTGTTTACTTTGAGGCTCACCAGGAAAAGGAAATTTCTACTGTCCGGCTTTTCGTTGTTTTGGTGTTTTCGGTTTTGACGTATTTTTGAGTGCTCTTACCATGCCACCCCTGCTGGATGAAAACTGAAGGGGCCCTGGCTGCCTGGTTTGGACCTCCTTTGGAAAAGTCTGTGTTCCTGGGAAGTGGGCTAAATTTTTATATTATGGCTCTTCCACCCACTGACCCTGAGGCCAAGTGAGGGCCAAAGTCTCCAAGAGGGAGGAGGACAGGAAAACAGTGGACCCCACCCCACAGCAGCTCCGGAGCCAGGGCTCCAGGCCAGGATATCAGCCTCCCAGGGGAGTCTGCAGCCCTCAGAAGACGGGAGTGAGGGGCTGGGCTGGAAGCAGGGTTTCAAAGCCAAAGACCATCTGAGCCCCAGAGGCTGCCGGGAAATGCAGGCCTCCTTGGTCAATCAGAAGAGGGTGGCTTGGGGAAAGAGATGGCAAGAATGGGATTCCCAGGGTCAGATTCTATTTCATCGCTTTGAAAGAAAAAAAAAAAAAAAAAAAAGAAAAAAAAAAAAAAAAAAAAAAAAAAAAAAAAAAAAAAAAAAGCAGAACGCACTCCAACCCCAAGCTACTTGGAAATTGGTCTGAACAAAGGTCTTCGGCTAAAAATGTCAAATCAGCGCCACAGGGTTCCCTGCCCTCTCTGCCTCCGAGCCCCTGCTGAAGCCCACAGGGCCTGCTGGGAGCAGAAAAGGCCCCTCCTGAGGTCTGCTCAGGGCCCACAGCCCCACCCATCACGACACCCCAGGAGGCACAGTGCTTCCTGACTGGGGCGGAGGGGCAGCTGGAATGCAAGGGGGCCGTTCCTTTCCTGGCGGAGCATACAGGGTTGGCACCCGGGAGGAAAATTGGGCTGGAGAAAGGAAAGGGATCCTGCAACTCACAGCCCAGGGAGAGGAAGCAATGCTCAGGAACGCAGCCGCCAGCGCCCTGGCACCAAATCACAAACCTTGAATCAATGATGCAATTGCTTAATTAATCAGCCTGCTCGGGGTGGGTGCAGAGGATCTCTGTGAGCATCTGACCCAACCAGCTCCTGATGGGCAAACCCCCCTCCTCAGGCCCCCTCTGCTGGGCCCACGGGACCACAGATGGTTGAACACCGTCTGGGAGTCTCACCAAGGGGGGAAAATGTGAGTTCCAGAATCCCCTGTGTGATCCAGTCACTCTGGCAGAAAGGAGGGAGGAGGCAGGAGGAGGGAGGAGGGAGGAGGGAGGCGGGAGGAGAAGGGAGGAGGGTCTTACCAGCAACTTAGAATTTCTTGGCCTTGGCTGCTGTAAGTTAGCTCTCTCAATGTTATTTTCTTGTCCCAGTCAATGAGATTGTAATAGAAATAGAGAGGTCTCTTTTCAGCAAGCTAGTAAGTGCCAGATTTAGAAGGGAAAAGGCAGCTTAAATTAACCCTAAGGCTTAACATGTTTAAGTCATAACTTTTAAAAAGACAGAACCGAAGGTGAGTATGCAGGTGGTGGAGGCTGAGATGAGTCACCCGTGGAAACCGGTGAGTGTGCGTGTGCGTGCATGCGCACGTGTGTGTGTAGGGTGGGGGACAGGAAGGCACCCCTCTGTCTTTTCAAGACTTCAGCAGCAAAATGCTTACAAAAAAAGTAGCTGGCAGCCTTGATATTTCCTATTCTGACGGCCTCAACCAGCAGCGAGGGTTTGAAACCGGCTCACACGGGAGATTGGACCATCTCCAAGGTTGATTTTCTCATCTTTAATGTGCAGAGGGGAGGGCAGAGGAGTAGAGGGGAGGGGAGGGGAGCAAGTGGGCCAATATCTCAAACCGACCCCAAATGGTTAATGATAATGAGACGGCAGCGCGCTACAGGGGCTTAACAGCTCTAAGGAAGAGGGGAGACCCGAGAGAGGGGCACGGCAGAGGTGTTTTCAATTACTAAAAAGAAAAATAATTTATTTTTAAACAATACCCCCTCGACACTGGGTGTGTAAAGAGAGCATACTCTGGCCCCTAAAATATCAAAGTGAGATTTAAAAATAGAAGTCATTTCCCCCCTTCCCCGTTGCAGAATTTACTGTAGCGTTCTAGAAGGCAGATTAAATGAAGGAAGCTCAAACACACTCAATTTTGTCCTTTAGTAAATTCTTCTCTTTCACTCTTGCATGAAGAAAAAAAATCTCCCCACAGAGTTTTTCTCTTCTTCCTGGTGTGGATCTGGGCCCCTGCAGTGCCCTGTGTAATTTCCAGTTCCTCAGAATTCAGGTATTAATAAAGACCCCATGGGGACTTCCAACAATATAACCCTACATTTTGAGGCATTATGAAAGGAAACCCCCAGGGGTCTGTGGCTCAAATTTCTGAAATGTAGGCATTGTAAAAGGCACCCCAGGGGATGCCCGCAATAGAAATCTGCTGAATTCAAAGCATTTTGGAAGTCCTGGTGGGAGTCATTACTCCCACTGGAAGCTTTTTACAAAACATGTGTTGCTGACATGTTGACAGATTGCTCAGTGAAGTGTTTAGGTGCATGCACAAGGCGGGCCTTTGGAGACGCTCACACTGCCAGCGAGTCTCCGAACGCTGGAACCGGTACCATCCATATTTCATAACAGGGGAGGCCAAGGCAGCCGGGGACGGGAGAAGTGTTCTCCAAATCAGCAGCGAGCCTCGCACCCCTCCGCCGAGGAGCCACTTCGAGTGGGCCAGCCCCATCCTCGCCTGTGGAAGCTGGTTTGTGCAGCACAGCTGTGACGGCCCTTGTATCCCTGCCAAGGGCTTTACTGAAGGAATCTTGAGGTGACCTCACTGATCACTGCAAGGCGTCGTGCAGATCAAATCGAGGAGGGGAAAAGGCGGGGGCGGGGGGCTGGCGGGACCCTCATCTCCACCCCCAGCCCTTGAGGAGAGGCTGGATGGCGGGAGGGGGTCGGAACAAGGGGCACGCTTGGTCTTGACAGCGTTAAGCTCAAGAAAGTGATCTGTGACTTTAATAAGGCTGAGAGGCTCCGAGGAATTAGCTGCCTAGGTGATGGGGGCCAGAGATGGATGGAAATGTATTCATAGCCTGGTGGGCCAAGGGCCAGGCTGGGGCCCTGGGGAGGCCGGCTCACCCACAGCCCCACACGCTTCCAGGCTCTCATCTCCAAAGGAGTTTCCACAGACCCATGTGTGCTGGAAGAGTGAGCGCCAAGCAGACCTGCCCGTGCACACACGCGCACACGCACGTGCGCGCACACGCACACGCACACACACACACACACTCCATGGCAGGATAATGCACCATATGCTCATGTTCATAAAATTTTAAAGGTAAAAGCAGATGTAATTTGATAAATGTGTGCATGTGTTGATACGAACACATGCACCAACACACTCTCGCGCAAGCATGCACATGCCCGCATTCCAGCGCTGGGCCCTCCTCCCTTCTGGGCTCTGCAGTTGCTGCTAGGACCTCCCCACAGGTGCACCAGGACAAGGGAGGCGACCTGCTTAACCATGTCGTGGCCTCTGGAACACACAAAGAAACCTCCTCTAGAAATTTCTTTTTTGGAAAAAATGTATTCTCTTTGAATTGTACTCCATCCATGACGTCAGCTTGGGGTTTTCCTTCACTGCATTTTTTTAAAGCACATGAAGGAGTTAAAATCTTTTCTGACTTCAATTTAATTTTTAGGCACACGGCATTTAGAATCAGGGATGGGGGGTTCCTGGGGCAGGGCGCCCATGCACCCAACACTACATTTTTGGAAGACTTTACCTGAACGCTGGAAATTTACTCTGGAGCCGGGACCCAAATCCCACCCTCACCCTGCTGGCCTTTCTTGTCTTTTTTGTCCTTTCAGGAGAAAATTGCATTTCAATGGACAAATGGCTCTTACTAGAGAAGGGTGCAAGATTCTACTCTCCCAAGGTCCCTGACACACTTCTAGGGACAAAGGTTCCAGAGAGGTGCCCAGCAGGGCAGCCCCCTGAGGTCAGCCTGGGGCTGACCCAGCAGGGGTGGATCCGGCTCTGATGACTTAATGGATTCCTTCCTACTGGCTGCCGGGATGAGATGCCGCTAAGGCTTCTGGAGCTGGCTGGCTCCTAGGTCACCCCAACTCGCTAGGCGGCAGAGGTGGTTTATCTCCCAGCTCCTCTATGCCCCGCCCTGAGCCCAATGCAGCACCAGCTTGTGCCCAGCCCAGTGCTTTGCACGTAAGAGATGAACAGGAGCCCTGAGTTGAGTGAAGAGGTGAGTGAAGAAATCGATGAGTGATGCACCCAGGCCATGAATGAAGCCACTGAAGTCTACCCCAGTAGACTCTATCCAGTGCCAGGGAGGAAGGGCAGGTTTCCCCTTCAGAGTGGACTTTGGGGAATCCTGTTCTTCAAAGAGGGCCTGGACGCAGAAAGGGATGACTGAGCCCGGGTCCCAGATATCCACTTTCCAGAGGACAGTCTTGGTCCCTCTGAAACACCTTGGCTACACCATGGCCAGAGGGGGAACACAGGAGCAAGAGCATGAAGAACTGAAAAGGAGAAGGGAAGAATCTTCGCTAGAACCCCTTCTAGGGATCTCAACCCCACTCCATGACACTCCTCGAAAACTCCCACTACGCTTGCCACGCCTGTAACTGGAAATCCAGAGACGTCCTACGTCCTCTGGGTCCCTCAGTCCTGCCCGCAGGGCTCTCACCACTTTCTCCTTAGATGACAGTAACCCAGTGACCGACTTGTCTCAATTTGCCTAGGACTTTCCCAATTTTAGAACTGAAAATGCTACATACCAGGAAGCCCATTAGTCAGTCAGTCATGAGCAAACTGGGATGGCTGTACCCACACCCCCAAGACTCTGAGCTCAGTGAGAGCAGGAACCAGCACGGAGCCTGATGCAGAGGAAGATGCAGTGAACAAGCATCCCTTCATCCATGCTTGAAGAAATGAAGGCTTTGTTCCCAGCTTCCAATAGGTCTGGAGGGAGTATGAAGGTTTGTGTCTCATCACACACACAGGACAGAATTCCACTCCCATGTAACCGCGTGCAGAGCTCGCACACACCAGACGTCCAAAGACCACAATGCCGCCTCAGCTGCACTTCAAATATGGGTGGCCTTCAAATATAGCTGCTGGAGCTTAGAACCAGGCATGAAAAGTTCCCAGCTTCGAGGGACCTCCACTTCCAACTGAAGTCCCTCCTGCTCATCAGCAGCCCACCTAGCTGGGCTCCCTTCTGGCCTGGAAACCACTTATGAGCTGGTGCCAACACTGCCACCTCCAGGAGGCCACCCTGTGCATCCACATCCGCCCAGCCCTGCTAGCCTCTTGGCCACCTGCGCTATTGGCCTGCACTTTTAAAGGTTAAATGACAGCAGAGTAGGATGTCAGGTCTCCTTTCTGGGAAGAAGATAGGAAGGCACTTGGGATGGGAGAAGAAGAAGGCCTTAAATACAGGCTTATCTGGTACATCAGGAGACAGATGAGAACAAGGGAGAATTCATTTATTCAACAAAGTCAAGGCCTCAGCCCTTCACAAAGCCTCCCCATGGTCACAGCATGGCGATCACTGGGATGGGGCATGCCCTCTGCCTAGCTATAGGGGACTGTAATACACACCCAAGCACAGCCTCACAATGTAACACTGTAAAGCTGATTAAAAGGAGGCCTTCGGACAATATTAAACAATGTGATACGCTGTTTACAACCTATAGGTAAACAAAACAAAGCAGACTGCAGAATGAGAATGTGGACAGATGAATGCCAAAACGACTCTCTGGATCTCCACGTTATAACTGCATTTTCCTCTTTTCACTTCTCCTTACTTAATAGACTTTCCACAGTGAGTTTGTTTTATTATTATTATTATTTTGAGACGGAGTTTCACTCTCATAGCCCAGGCTGGAGTGCAGTGGCGCAATCTCGGCTCACTGCAACCTCCACCTCCCAGGTTCAAGCAATTCTCCTGCCTCAGCCTCCCAAGTAGCTGGGACTACAGGTGCCCGCCACCACGCCCAGCTAATTTTTGTCTTTTTAGTAGAGACAGGGTTTTGCCATGTTGGCCGGGCTGATCTCAAATTCCTGACCTCAGGTGACCCACCCACCTTGGCTTCTCAAAGTGCTGGGATTACAGGCATGAGCCACTGCGCCCAGCCCCACAGTAAGTTTACACAGCAAGCATAAAACAAGAAAAATGTATTTTGAGAAACAAGGGAGTGTCCAAGTGCTCCGGTGCTCCTGAGAGCCCCAGAGAAGGCGCGTGGACGACCATCTGTGTAGAGGTCAGGGAAGGCTGCCGGGAAGACCAGAAGGACAGAGTGGCTTTACATGGAAGCATACTGCAAGGTGGTGTCCCACGCAGAGAGAACAGCGTGGGCAAGGGCACCACATACTTCAAGGGCAAGGGCGAGGTGGGGAATGTTGAGACAGCCTGGAAAACAGGGAGAGACATGACCACAAATGGCCACCCTAGGAAAAAAGGTAAATTTTGGTCTCATGGGCATTGGAGGCTGTCATCTCTCAGAACTGACCCCTCACCACTCCCCATCAAAGGTGAGGCCAGTTTGCCCTGAAGAACTAGTTTCCATCTAACAATTGGACCCTCCATAATATGGGCAGGACTGTAGTCCCAGAAAGATAGAGGCTTCAAGTTCTCACCCCAACCAGCCACGGCCATAGCTGCCTGGCTGACCAGACAGACACACTGGAACCAGTCCCATCCCTGGGCACCAGCGCTGACCCTCCAGTCCTGTGCTCTAAAGGGGGTTCGCTGCCTTGTGGGGGCCAGGGCATGCTGCCCTGCCATCCACAAAGGAGCCAGGTGTGAGCTGGGCCCAGGGCCACCCCACTGCCTGGAGGCAGACTTCCAGCCACTGGTGGGATGGCTGCCACCAAACGCAGAATCCAGGTGTCAGAAGGAAATTAAAACAAATGACCCTGCCACATTTTTATCATCCATTCATAAAAAATACAAGAGCAACATGGAAGGAAAATAGGTCACTTCAGTGAGATTCACAGCGACTTAAAAATCTAAACATCACCCGAAGGTCTTCTGCCTCCATCTGGCTTCAAAAGGCCAGGTTTGCCTGACCCAGAAAGAGAAGAGAAAGTCCAGAAACCCAGACCAGAGTGAGGTAATGGCCCTGGGCACCGATGACACAAGGGCACCTTTGGCCTCACGTGGCAGGTGGTCCCAGGACCCATGACTGCCAGCCAGGAAGGAGAAACCTATAAACAAACCCCCACGACAATCCACACACCCGTCCATGCTCTCCACAGCAGCCGAGGGATCTGTTACAAACACACATCAGATCACGTCACCCTTCGGCTCACCCTTCCAATGGCTTCCCACTGGGCTTAGAATAAAATCCCCATCCCTTTCCATGGCATGCAAGGCCCTGTGTGATCTGGCCCCAGCCCACGCCATGCCCTTACCTCACTGCTCCCTGGGTACCCACCCCTGTCCCTGCCAATCTCCCCACTCCCTGTGTTGCCTCTGCTTCCCCAGGGCCTTTGCATGTGCTCTCCCCACTGTCTGCAGCACTCTTCTCGCTAGCCTCCACCCACTTACCTCTTACACATCTCAGACCCAGGGCCAAGACGTGGGGAGAACCTATATACACAAAAGAGCATTTGCCAGGCGTGGTGGCTCACGCATGTAATCCCAGCACTTTGGGAGGCCAAGGTGGGTGGATCGCCTGAGGTCAGGAGTTCAAAACCAGCCTGGCCAACATGGTGAAACCCCATCTCTACTAAAAGGACAACAAAATTAGCTGGGCGTGGTGGTGCATGCCTGTAATCCCAGCTATTTGGGAGGCTGAAGCAGGAGAATTGCTTGAATCCGTGAGGCAGGGAGGTTGCAGTGAGCCAAGATCACACCACTGCACTTCAACCTGGGCAACAGAGTGAGACTTCGTCTCAAAAAAATTAAAAAAAGCACTTACCTTACTCATAATCCAAAATCAAAAATGCTAAATTATAAAATAACTATTAAAAAGCCTTGATAAAATTTACTTATGCATCCTCTAATGCTTAGAAAAAATATTAGTACCCTAAGCACTTCCTTACAGATTGGCAGATTTTTCTTTTTTTTTTTTTATATATAGAGGCTGGCTCTGTCTCCCAAGCAGTACAATGGTACAATCTCAACTCACCACAACCTCTGCCTCCCAGGTTCAAGCAATTCTCCTGCCTCAGCCTCCTGAGTAACTGGGATTACAAGCACGCACCACCACACCCAGCTAATTCTTGTATTTTTAGTAGAGATGGGGTTTCGCAATGTTGGCAAGGCTGGTCTCGAACTCTTGACCTCAAGTGATCCACCTGTCTCGGCCTCCCAAAATGCTGGGATTACAGACGTGAGCCACCACGCCCAGCTCTTCCTTGCAGATCTTAGCTCCAACTCCACCCCCTCAGGGACCCTCCCTGCCATCCTCCATTGCCCATGCACCATGCAGACCCGACACGGGCTACCTCACAGCCTTTCACAGGCCATGGACATACTTTCCCCTAGAAGCACTTATTAGGCTGTCATTTTCCCATTGCTTGTCTGACTCTTGGACTAATATCTGTTCACCCCAGCACACCCTCAGCTCCAGGGTAAGGACAAGGCCTGCCTCCTCCTGCTTCAGCACAGGGCCTGGGACCTAGCAGGTTCTCAGTTAATATTTGTTGAATGAATGAATGAACTAATAACTGCATGAATAAATGTAGGGGTAAGGATTCACATCACAAACTCGATCTTCAGTGAAACAGAAGGATCTATTGCTGAGCTCCTAGGAAGAGCCAGTTTCCCTAAGGAATTCAAATAGTTCTTTCCAAACATTCACAAGACACCTACTATGTGCTAGGCCCTGAGGACATAAGAATGAAAAAAATAGGCCTTATGCTCCAGCAGCTCCGCCCAAAAACAGACAGATGCATAGAAAACTCAAACATTCAGCAGGCTTTTTATAAGAAAACGGAGCTTCAGAGCCCTAGGGGAAAGCCAAGGAAGCAGCGCTGACTTCAGAAGGCCCCATCATTTCCTGCCTCTTGTCTCGCCCAGCCATCCCTCCAGGTCAGGACGCTGCCATCCTCAGCAGGTGCCACCCCTGCTGGGTGTAGCAGAGGCACACAAATCTGACTCTTTCCTGAAGCAGGGGTTCTTCACAATGACATCCTCTTAGTGCCCGAGAGGCTGCCTTTTTTTGATGCAAGACACATTTATCAAGTTCCTGTACCATGCCAGGCATGATGCCAGCCACTCAGGATATAGAAACTACACCGTGGTCCCTGCCCTCAACAGGGGGTACATCTAGTTCAGCAGCTCTCAGCCAGGGGCAGCACCGCCCTTCAGGAGCATTTTTCAAGTGCCACTGCTCTCGTTTGAATGTTGATGTTCCTCCAAAATTTGTATGCTGAGACCTAACCAAGGTGATGGTAGTAAGAGGTAAGGCCTTTGGGTGATTAGGTCATGAGGGTTCCATCCCCATGAGTGGGATGGCTTTCCTTATAAAAGAGCCCCAAGGGAGATTGTGAGTCTCTTTTTCCTCTGGCACCAGAGGGCACATAGAAGGCTTCACCTATGAGGTGTGGGCCCTCACCAGACACAGAATCTCCTGGCACGTTGATCTTGGACTTCAGAGCCTCCAGGACTGTGAGCAATACATTTCTATGGTGTGTAAATCACACATCAGTCTCAGGTATTTTGTTATAGCAGCCAGAGCAGACTGGGGCAGCCACAGTAATCAGGGAGGTTGCTACTGGCATCTAGTGGGCTATGCCAAGGATGCTGGATGTCTTCCCAAGCAAGGAAGGAACAATCCTCAGAATTGTTCCTCCGCTCCATGCCACACCACGGTGGAAACTCTAGCACAAATCTATCAGCTGAAAATAAACCAACAAACTCGCCCTTGACTTGCACACTGTTGCTGGAGAACAGCAAGGCAAAAGTGCAAATCATTATCACCATCATCATCATCATCATCTATAGTCTGAAGGGATGCCTGCTCGTCTTGTCCAGCTTTGGACCCTAGAAAAACTCAGCTCTCAACCAAAACTCTTCTTCCACACTTCCCGGGTCCTCCCTGCCTCCATAGTTGGCCTATCCTTCCTAGAGTCCTGCTACTTAAGTTCAGTAGCATCTGCATCCCCTGGGAGTTTGTAAGAAATATAGACTCTCCACCACCCCAGGTCTGTCCAAATGGAACTGCATTTTCACAAGACTCCAAGTGATCATAAGGACCTAAGGGCCTGAGAAGCACTGCCTGAAGCCACTCCAGGACAGACTCTGGCACTTTCTGCTCAAAGGTCACCAGGCAGCAGAAGTGGTGAGGGAGGCTCCACCCCCTCATCCTCTCCACCCACTCCGTCCACTCCACCCCCTCCGTCCCCTCCATCCTCTCCA
>NW_016107378.1:6076592-6085825 GCF_001604975.1 Cebus imitator | reverse complement strand
CCCCTCCACCCCCTCCACCCCCTCCATCCCCTCCACCCCCTCCACCCTCTCCATCCTCTCCACCCCCTCCACCCCCTCCATCCCCTCCATCCTCTCCATCCTCTCCACCCTCTCCATCCTCTCCATCCTCTCCACCACCTCCACCACCTCAGCACCTCTGTGCAGAGCAGCCAGGTGCCACCAGAATGACAATGACAGGTGGCTTTTAATGGTGGGAAAACAAGAGAGGGGACCTCCACAACAAGCCAAACAGGTGTCTAGCCTTAAGGAACCCACCTGGGGAAGATTCTCCTTTATGCCTTATCCAATCAAGAGGTGACAACACGTGGCAGTGCTACGGCACTCTTTCTTTTATTCCCAAGGGGCTTGGCAGCCCAAGGGGACCAGTAAAATGAAGCTGCAACGTCTCCCTCAGCACCATACAACCCCTGTGCCCCAATCTGCTGCCTTCACTTGGGGACATGGGGCTCTGATTCAAGTCTCATTTCAGAGTTTCTCTCCCAGCTACATGAGAGGCTGCTGGGTAGGCAGGTACTGACTCCCCTCTGTGGGCCCCTCAAGCCCCAAAACTGGCACAGTATGTAAAACCAAGTCGGTACTAGGGTGATGACTGTGGAGCGGGGTGCGACGGGACAGGATAGGATGGAATGAGAGGGGTGGGATGGGATGAGTAGGGTGGGCGGATGAAATGGGATGCAATGGAACAGAACAGTTAGAATGAAGGAAACAGAATGCCATAGAGGCTGGGCACAGTGATGCCCCTTCTCCTTATCAACCACGGAAAAAAGTGTTCCTGCAGGGAGACTGTATAAGAATGTTTACTATAGCAAACAACTGAGGCACCCTGCATGCCCATCGCTGGGGCCCGCCTGCATAAAGCAGGGGCATCCATGCGACGCAACGCCTCACAGCAGTTAACGTGGAGTAGGGAGATGCATCCGCCGACATGAGCAGCTCTCTCAGGTCTAGTACTAAACAGAAAAAAAGCAAGTTGCAGAATGATAAATCCAATATGGTATCATTCATTTTTTAATCAAAAATCAATATGACATCCTTTCTATGGCTACACATAACACTATATTTCACTGCACATAAGACTCTGGATGGTAAAATGCACTATTAGTTTATAGAACACTGAAAAAGAAAAACAAAAAACACTGTCAATTAAACCATGACAAGCCACTAGTTGAAAGATGCATCTTGATTTCAGAAATGTTAAAGTATGTCTTGGAATCTATGAAATATGGTATTATGCAAAACTGTAGTAGAAGGTCTTGAATCAAGAAAGCTAAATGGTAATAACAGTAGTTGAGCTGGAGGGAGTGGGGACAGCATGACGCCTTGTCTGTGATCTTTGAAATGTTCACAAATAGAATCCATTTATGGCCAGATGCAGTAGCTCATGCCTGTAATCCCAACACGTTGGGAGGCTGAGGCTGGAGGATTGCTTGAACACAGGAGTTCAAGAGCAGCCTGGGCAACATGGTGACACCTCGTCTCTAAAAAAATAAATAATAAATAATTTAAAAACTAGCCAGGAGTGGGGGCACGCACCTACAGTCCCAGATGCTTGGGAGGCTGAGGCAGGAGAATCGCTTGAGCCCAGGAGGCTGCAGTGAGCTATGTTCACACCACTGTACTCCAGCCTCGGCAACAGAGCGATACCCTGTCTCTACTGAAGGAAAGAAAAGAAGGAAAAGAAAAAGAAGAGAAGAGAGGAGAGGAGAAAAGGAAGGAAGGAAACATTTATGTATTACTGTGATATTTGATCATGTTGAATTGTTTTAAAATAATGAGGGGAGGCCTTGTCTGCTCCTCGCTTGGAGGTGAGGTGATGCTGATAACATAGGAGCCTGTCTTGGTCACAGAAGGAATGGATGCCACAGTGCTAACGCAGGGTGGGGCTTGCGTGCCTGAGCAGATGGGGTGCCACAAAGCTTTGTGAAGAGGAGAAAAAAAGCTCTTAGGAATGTCCAGTGGGGAATGTGCCATTGGAAAAAAAAAGAAACAACAGGAAGAGAATTTGATTTGGGGAAACAAACAATTCATGATCCACTCATAGAGGGGGCTGAGGGTTGGCCCCCAAAACGGCTCCTTCATCTCCCCTCGCTGCTCTCTGCAAAAGCAGTTGGAAAGTCATAATGCCATCCTGAATGCATCCCTCGCAAGGGACCGCCTCGGACTCAAGCTTCTAATTCCACCTCAATATCCAATTCTGTGTGTCGGGGATGGCTGAACCTCGGCCTGCAGCCACCGCTCACCTTGCCCTGCACACAAATAAAAATAGCCTTGGTGCTCAGAGCACCGGTTCCCTTGTCTTATCCTCTGGGGGTCCCGGGAGCGGCGCGATCTGCGAACGGAAACCACGTGTGATGGAAATACATAATGAACAAAGAGGCTCCGTGGATACATCCTTGACCTTCCTGCTTTTCCTTGACTTCTCCGCTGCCATTGTCCCTACAAAGCCACAAACAGAATGACACCATTGCACAGCGACAGCCACGGAATGCCTTCCATTGCCAATTTCTCCAAGAGTTAAACAGAAAATAGATTTGATCAGAATGATAACCCATTCACGTCGCCATGTATGCAAATAACAAAGTTTTGGCAGCTCAGGCCTCCATTTGAACAGCTCCACTTGCCAGGCGCTGGGCCTCTGGTCTGACAAATTTGCTCCTCTGCATCATCATTTGTGGCCTCACAGAGCAAGACCAAAGTGCTGACAACTGGCTTGTCCCAGGAAAAAGGACCACCAAGAGCTAAAAGCCCACAGCCACCTGACATAGACTCAGGGTCCAGGAGACACACCCACTCCCCCACACAAATCACACAGGAAACGGCTATAAACCGGGGCTGACCTCCAAAATGTGACTTCTGAGCATTTGCTCCTCTGCAGGATCTAAGAGAGCCCGGGGAGTGGGGTGGGTACAAAATGTTTTGCCACTGTCCCCTCCAGATCTGCACCCACGTTGATTCATTCCTGCTCTGTGTTCCTGCAGAGACTGCGGTGGGGGAGGAGGCAGAATCAGGGTATTTACTCTCCGAGCCTCTGCTCTCCTGTGGCAGCCTCCCTCAAGCCACTCTCTCCGGGTGGCCTGAACGCCACTCCCTGAGCCCTGGCAGGCTCTCAGGATGATGCCCTACTCCCCAGCAGCTCCCCTTCTTCCCCTGCCCGCCTCTGCAAATGGGTCCTCTATTAAATGCGCCTCCATTTCCCTGTTTGAAGACGCCATCTGTTTTCTGCTGGGACCTTGACTAAGGGGGTATCCTTTAAACAATTTTTAAGCAAATATGTCTGCAAGGTGTTTGCTGAGACTGTGACAGAAAGGCATTCGAGGAAGCAGTGTGAAAGATGCCCTCCATGAGACCAGAGAGACAGAAAGTCAGTCATCAGACATGCAGCCCCAGAGAATGTGGTCGGAGAGCAAATCTTCCCAGTAACTTACTCCCCCGTCGCCGGGGCCCCTTCCCTGCACTGTGACCTGGCTCTGCGGAGTCCATGACCAGTGCCCTTCTCTCTGCAACTCTGTCACGCCTCCCACAGGGCAGACAAGTCAGCCCAGCAGTGTGGTAAAGCAAGGAGAGAGTGAACCCACAGGCTCAGTCACTTCTGAAGCCCAGCTCTGGGTCTCTTGCTTACCATCAGTGCTTCTCAAATCCCACCCCAGAGCCGGGACATCTTCCTGCATTCTGCAGAACAGCTTATTCTCCCAGGAGACCATGGGCTCTGAAGGGCAGAAGCCAACTGTATTTATTCATCACCTCACACATGACGGTATGATACCATGACAAAGCACCCCCTGCTTACCTCTTCATTAACTGTCTCCCCAACCATGGCAGGATTGGGTCTTCTCAGGTCACCACTGTATCTCAACATTCAGCCAGGGTCTGGTACATACTAGGAACTAAAGTAAAAACTGATGGGGCCAGGTGCGGTGGCTCACATCTATAATCCCAGCACTTTGGGAGGCCAAGGAAGGTGGATTACCTGAGGTCAGCGTTCAAAACCAGCCTGGCCAACATGGCGAAACCCTGTCTCTACTAAAAATACAAAAAAGTAGCCAGGTGTGGTGGCGGGCGTCTATAATCTCAGGTACTCGGGAGGCTGGGGCAGGAGAATCCCTTGAGCCCGGGAGGCAGACGTTGCAGTGAGCCGAGATCACACCACTGCACTCCAGCCTGGGCAACAAGATCAAAACTCAATCTAAGGCCAGGCGCAGTGGCTCACGCCTGTAATTCTAGCACTTTGGGAGGCCGAGATGGGTGGATCACCTGAGGTCAGGAGTTCAAGACCAGCCTGGCCATCTTAAAAAATAAAAAATAAATAAATAAATAAAACAAAACTCAATCTAAAAAAAAAAAAAAAAAAAACCCAAACCCAAAAAAAAAAAAAAAAAAACTGATGAGGCCAGGTGCAGTGGCTCACAGGTAATCCCAACACTTTGGGAGGCACAGACAGGTGGATCACTTGAGTTCCAGATCAGCCTAAGCAACCTAGTAAACCCCATCTCTACAAAAATAATAATAATAATTTAAAAATAAAAACAGATGGTCTGAAATATGAACTTCTCCCTCCACGGAAATGCACCCTTGGGTTTGCCCCGCAGCCCCTGCTCCCCAGCCCCTGGGAAGCCATGGGAAGAGCCACTTCTGGGGTGGGAAGGGAGGTGAGAGGAGGGTGTGGTTTGGTGGAAGTGGAGAAAAAGGAGGCTTCTTTCCAGCCCTGAGAGGACAGCCCAGCTGCAGGCCCACAAGAATTCCTGGTGCTCATGCCACCCAAGTGAAAAACTTAGCACTATCCAGGCCACTTCCAACAAATCAGCGAGTAAGTATTTCCTGAGCACTTATTATGTGCCAGGTCTGCCACAAGGACAGAGACAGGAACAGGCATGAGGGAGACAGCACAGGACACCAAGCCTAAGAGGGTCACCTTCGAGTGGCAGAGACAATAATCCAAAAACAACTCAAAAGAGGATTTCAAGCAATCATTGCCATGAAGGAAACAAACAGTACGATGTGTTTGGTGCTGAAGGGAGCGGCTGCCATGGGAGATGGGGGAGGGAGTCAACAAGGAAGGCCACACTGAGGAGGTGACCTTGGAGACACAGAAGGAAGCAACGGAGCTGTCCACATGAAAACATGGAATAATACCCACAGAGGGCGGGCGGTGCAAATGCCCTGCAGTGGAATGACCACAGCCTATTAAAGGCTCAAGAGAAGAAACTGGGGCCGGGCACGGGAGCTCACACAGGTATCCCAGTGCTTTAGGAGGCCGAGGCAGGAGGATTACTTGAGGCCAGGAGTCTGAGACTAGCCTGGGTAACTTAGCAAGATTTCATCTCTTCAAAAACATAATAAAATAATTAGCTGGGCATGGCGGTGTGCACCCATAGTCCTAGCTACTGGAGAGGCTGAGGTGGGAAGATGCTTTGAACCCAGGAGTTCAAGGCTGCAGTGAGAGACAATCGTGCCAGTGTCCTCCAGCCTGAGTGACAGAGTGAGACCTTATCTACCAACAAAAGCCAGAGACATGGTGGCTCACACCTGTAATCTCAGTACTTTAAGCAGCTGAGGCAGGAAGAATTCTTGAGGCCAGGAGTTCAAGACCAGCCTGGGCAGCACAGGGAGACCCCATCTATACAAAAAATCAAAAAGGTAGCTGGGGACAGTGGAGCATGGTGGCACACACCTATAGTCCCAGCTACTCGGGAGGCTGAGGTGGGAGGATCGCTTGAGCTCAGGAGGTAGGTGCTACAGTGAGCCATGATCATCAAGCAGGAGGAGGAGAGGCCACAAGAGGTGCAGGGCCAGGCAGGGGTGCGGATCCATCCCCAAGGCAGTGGGCGGAGGGCAGTCAGAGGCAAGCTGTCCTGAGGACAGAGCAGGACAGTCAAGGGGAAAGGGCTGGGTGCCCACAGGCAGATGCCAGCCACTGCTCCTCCCCAGCCTCCCGGCTGCCTGCTCCTCGGCCATCTTCCTTTCACTCCCCTACAGTGCCCCCCTGCCAGCCCTCAGAGGAGTCAGACCTGCTCCAGCAGAGCTGACCTCATCACCCCCATCACGCAGCAGCACCGACCCGCTCAGCCAAGCCCTTGAGATGCCAAGACTCTCCAAATCCAAGGGCAGGGGCGGGGTGCAGGCATGCTCCCCCAAGTTGGTCACCATTCCCCCACCTGCAGAGCCACCTCGCCTGCCTCAGTCTTCCCAGATGCACCCCCAGAGCCAGGATGCCATTTCTAAAGGCAGCCAAATCCTAGCCAGTCAACTCCAAAATAAAACTGTTTAATAGAAAATGAAGCATTTTATAATCCCCTGTACATTTTTTCTCTGAGCTAGCACACAGAGTGTTTAAAAGCACTGCCAAAACACTCAACCAATAGTAGCGCTTTATTCTAGAATGGTGCCAGAGTTAAATTTCCTTGCTCTTTCCCCGTTCTGAACCCCTGCCTCCGCCTGCTCCCCAGCTTTTGCTGTGACACTAGGACACCAGAAGCAGTTCCTCCTGCTCTCCCCTCTGAGCCATCAGGCCGGTGGGCTGGGGTGTCAGAGACACTGTGAGCAGAGGAGAGTAGAATCGGCGTTATGGGCTGATCCCCTGCTGGGAGCACTCCTTGAGCTGCAAGCCCCAGTCAGCAGGAGATAAATTCGGCTGGTTTCTCACTTTGTTTGGGGATGTTCTTTATTTTTCTGTGTTAGGGTGTCATTTTAGGGATGTCAATCACAGGATCTCAAGGTTTGAAGGAACCTGATAAATCCAGCATGCCCTTCTCTTAGCCCCAACCCCACATCCCACTGCCGCCCTCTGAAGTGTTCATCTCCAGGCCTGCAAAGTCTCTTGCCAACAAAAACGTTGCTCCTTACACGCGGGCCAGGGCAGGTGTCCCTGGGGACTTCTGGAATTGGTCCTGGCCTGGCCCTTGAAGTATCAACACTAATGGAGAAAGAGGTGGATGGCTCTCATCCCTGCACCCCCGCTCTTCTGGCACACAGAGGCATCTTACCCAGAGGCAATCATGAAAGCGTCAGCCACTCAAGCCACACCATCGCCGTCACAGGAACAGGCACCCATGGGACTGGCAGGGCTGGCTGGACTTCCAGCCAAGCTCTTGCCTACCCCTCAGTTCAGGAGGTCGGGTCACCTGCTCTCTAGGTTAAATGGCCTCGGCTCCTTCTCTCTTTGGGCTGCTTCTGCCGTCAGCATCCATCCGCGCGTCTCCTGCTGGGAGCACCCTGATTTCCTCTGGGGAACCTTCTAGGTCTGCTATTGAGAGCACTCAACTTGGCCCGAGCCAAAAGCCATCATGGCATTCCTCAGAGCCAGGAGATGCGGGAAGACTGGGTCCTGCGGCCTTCGCTGGAGCTGGGTTCAGCTGTGCCTGAAGCTAGTCCTCCACCTAGAGTTTCTATTTACAGGAGCCAATACACCGCACTGTTTGATTTCAGCTGGTTAGGATTTGGTTTTCCGACACTGGTCGGCATGGAATCCCAATGGTCCAACTTGCAAGCATGACCCTGAGGCCTCTCCGTGTCTGTCCTCCCTGAACCACTCCCTCCAGCAACACAAGGAACAAACACCCTTTCTGCTTCTGCTGACACAGAGTCAGAGCATGATAAAGAACCCTTTGGCAGTGAATCGGCTCCTGTTCTTCATTTCTGCACCATTCATGCAGGCGCTGGCCAGTACTGAACTACCCCAGAGAGAGGGGACCAACCAGCTCACAGGAGTCCATTCAAGAATCTCCTGGCCAAAGTTATCGAGGGCCCGGTGTAACACAATGTAAGCTACACGAGGGCAGGAACTGTTGTCTGTTTGGCTCACCCAGGGCCTAGAAGGGTTCCTAGCATACAGTAGATGCTTTAAAAAAAAAAAAAAATCCATCTGTGGCCAGGCATGGTGGCTCACACCTGTAATCTCAGCACTTTGGGAGGCCAAGGTGGGAGGGTCACCTGAGGTCAGGAGTTTAAGACCAGCATGGCCAACATGGTAAAACCCTTTCTCTACTGAAAATACAAAAACTAGCCAGGTGTGTTGGTATGTGCCTGTAATCCCAGTTACTCGGGAGGCTGAGGCAGGAGAATTGCTTGAACCCAGGAGACGGAAGCTACAGTGAGCTGAGATCACACCACTGTACTCCTACTCCAGGCTGGGCAACAGAGTCGACTCTGCCTAAAAAAAAAAAAAATCGTCTGTGAATAAATGCACACATGCCAGGGAATGCTGTGGTTCTAAGGAACACACTTCTCCCTCATCCATAAGTGAGCTTGTCCTTCTGGGTGCCTGGAATTGTGGAGTAAGGGATGGAGGAAGAGAGCATCAACACTTTTCAGTTCTGTCTCAGCCTGCTCAGGATGGCAAAACAACATCATAAACCGGATGGCTTCGAAACCACAAACATTTATTGCTCATAGTTCTAGAGGCCGGGAAGTCCAAGATCAAGGCGCTGGCAGATCCCATGTCTGGTGAGGGCGCACTCCTCATAGACAACGCGTTCTTGCTGTGTCCTCACGTGGTGGAAGGAGCTGGGCAGCCCTCTGGGGCCCCTTTTATAAAGAGCACTCATCCCATTCTTCCAGAGCTTTCATGACCTAATCACCTCCTACAGGCCTGCCGCTTAACATCATCGCACTGGAGATTACAGTTCAACAAATGAACTTTGGGGAAAAACAAACATTCAGACCATAGCCAGTTATCATAAAGGACTCTTCTAGAACAACTCCCCTCTATTTGCCTCTTTTACCCCAAAATCAGGTCAGGATCCCAGCTGGAGGCTATTCCTATCCTCACCCACAGGCATTTCTCAAAGCTTTTGCAAACCTCAAATTGGTAGTAACGGAGATTGATTACTCCGGGAACACAATTTTCAGATCTTTATGCCCAACAGAATCCAGAATTAGCACAAGCACCTCCAGGAGAAAGGCAGCGGGGCCTCTCTGGGGAGCTCTGGCCTTTGCTTTTCCTGCCCAGGGGTGAGACAGAGGATAAGGAGGGCAGGAAGTGCTGGCCTAAAGAAAAAGCAGACCTGACGGGGAAGGAAGGCTCCACGTGACAGGCCCCAAGCTGGCTCAGTGACACTGAGGTTTTCAAGCTATACACTAATACATTGGGGGAAAAAACGCATTATTGAAATGTCTGCAGAATAAAGAAAAGATATTATTAGTGCAATTTTAGAACACGTAGTTGCACAGGCCAGGCACAGTAGTTTGCACCTGTAATCCCAGTACTTTGAGAGGCC
>NW_016107378.1:6051513-6076466 GCF_001604975.1 Cebus imitator | reverse complement strand
AAAAAAAAAAAAAAAAAAAAAAAAAATTAGCCAAGGTGGTGGCGGGCACCTATAATCTCAGCTACTCAGGAGGCTGAGGCAGAGAATTGCTCGAACTCGGGAGGTGGAGGTTGCAGTGAGTCAAGATAAAAAGAAAAAAAAGAATAGGTAGCTGCATCCCTCTTTCTCCCTCTAGCTGATGGTAGATGATGTGGTTTTTTGGTAACACTTGGGTGATAGAGTCTGGCTGTGTCCCCACCCAAATCTCATGTGGAATTGTAATTCCCAATGTTGGTGAAGGGGCCTGGTGACTGGTGATTAGATCCTGGGGACAGATTTCCCCCTTGCTGTGCTCATGACAGTGAGTGAGTTCTCACAAGCTGTGGTTGTTTAAAAGTGTGTAGCACCTCCCCCTCACGCCCTCTCCTGATTCACCATGCTTTGACGTCCTTGCTACCCCTTCACCTTCCGCCTTGATTGTAAGTTTCCTGAGGCCTCCAGCCATGCTGCCTGTACAGCCTGAGGAAATGAGAGTCAATTAACCCTCTTTTCTTCATTAATTACCCACTCTCAGATAGTTCTTCACAGCAGTGTGAAAGTGAACTGATATATTGGGTTTCTCAGGAATGCACGGGAGAGGTTCAACATAGCTGGCTGATTTCAGAGTCGCCTCTCAGCACCATCTGGGCACCTGGGCCACTCAGGCCCAAGGCCCGACTCACCTGCTGGCTGCCCAGTCTCTCTCCAACCTGGCCTGAGGCCTGTACATAATGTTGTGGGGGCCAAGCTGCTGGTGGATGCCTCGAGGGCTTGATACACCATTACCCCACCCTCCACCTCCCAGAGCACTGCCCCCCGAGGGTAAAGGGGCAGAGGTTCAGGGGGGCCAGGGCTTGTGGAACACCCAAGGGGGGGGCACAAATTCTGTGAAGTTTGTTAGAATTCAAGGGTCAACGTCACTCTTCTACAGGAAACAAACAAAGTAAAGGTCTACTGCAAACAGTGTGAAGTCTGTGGGTCCGGAGACCTCAAAGGTGGTGAGCTGGATGTGGTATCCCCAGAAGTACCCATGAGCCAAGCAGGAGCTGCACACATGCGGGCACCTCCCGCCAGAGAACACGGGTGCCCAGCAGGCCGCGCTAGTCCCCTATCCATCCTGGGAGCTGCATTTCCCCGCTCCACCAGCAGTTAGCAGATAACCTCAGGGGGTGTTGACTAAGCCACCACCTTCCTGTGTGACCTGGGACAAGTCCTACCTCCCTAAGGAGGCTGGTCCAAGCAGTGCCCTGATTGTGTTTGAGAGACTGGTTCTGCCACTCCTTCAACCATATTCAATCCAAAAAAGATTTTGAGGATAAGGACACCAAGGACTCTGCCTCCCCAAAATTCTAAGATTACCTGACTAGACACTATAAAAGCAAAAGTATTGGTTATCAATTGATAGCCAATGTTGCCAGGGATGAGTCTTGGTCCTGGCCGTTCTACAAAGTCAACCTCGGGACTTCTACCATGGCAATGGTAAGAGGCTGCTCGTTCCATCGTCACTGCTGAGTTAAGGTGGAGCCTGGAGGTGCTGAGGGCACCTCTGCTGATGTATACATGGTGATGGGATTCATGGAGACAGACTTGGGGCAGTATCTCTGGAAGCCCTGGAGGACCAGGCTCAAAGCCAGCCTTACACCCGGAACCAATGAATCCTCTATTTTCTGCTTGTCAATTTGAGTCAAACCTCTGTGCAGACAGCACATTAACTGAGGACCTACTATGTGGTGGCAGCCAAAAGGATCACAGCAACTTCATCTTCCAGCTAGGCTATACATTTCCATTGATGGGAACAAATGAACAGCCACACACACGCATGCATGGCCGCGGACACACAGCAGGTCTGTGTCACTGCCTGCTGACAGGCGCCCTCTGGAAACTTCCAAGATGAAATGGATGACAGCAGGCTGAACCCAGACCACACCAGGAACACATGTACAACCAGCCTCAAGGCCAGCTTCGTGTCCATGCTGGGCCCAGGAAGACAACAGAAGCTTTAGTGGCTCCAGGAAGGTAGCAGAAACTGGGGCTGCACCTGGGAGGAACAGCACAGCCACCTCCCCCCTCCAGAACCATCTCCAGAATCCACCCCCATGCTCATCCCCAGGGCAGCGTGCAGCAGCAACACCCTTGATGCCAGACGCACCGGATCCCACTCTGGCCCACCTTGGAAACCAAAGAACCCAAGAAGCTCAATGTTCAGAAAATCGTGAAGGTGGTCAAGCAGGCTGGGTAGGAAAGAAACAAACGTCCTCCACTTTGGAGAGTCCTCAAAACCTTCAGAAAGACACACAGACGGCAGACACATAGACACATAGTCTATGCCTTTTTTCCCACCGAAAACAAAAGAGACCCAGACTCTTCCCACCTCAACCCTGACTTCTATATTGTTAGATTTGTCATCCAATTTTGGAGAGACTTATAGGTCCAACAGTGTGATAGCAGCATTCGCTCTGTCATCGGGTTGAGGGAGGGATGTTCTGCAAGCTGTGGACTTCACAGGCGGTGAATAAAAAGGTCAGCAACTGAGAAACAAGACCCCACCACCACCACATCGCCACCAGGAAAGAACTCAGGCACAGCCGTCCGAGCCAAGGCTCAGAACCACCCTCTATGCAGCCTGCTGGTTCCCCAGCTGCCTCCTGATGGTTCCCCATCAGGAACCATCAGAGGGCAAGGGACAGGCGACTTAGGGAAGGTTTCCACATGTGCCACCAGCCAAGCAGACCCAGACTGGTGGGGGTCCACTCTGCCCATTCACTTCCCTCCCAAGTGGAAGCCTGCTAGCAGGTCAGCAGCTTCCTGAGAGCTATGGGGAGTAACCTCTCTGTTCACCAAAGCCCCTCTTAAAGACACTAGAGAAGGAGGCACCACGGTACTTCATCAACAAGTCGAAGCATCCTTTTGGGAAGTGAACAGCTTCTCCACTGAGCTACCTTTTATAATAGCCTCTGCATCTCTAGAGCCCAGAGGGTTCCTGCTAATGGTACACACTAAAGAAACACTTGTTGAATGAATGAACCATCTCTTCCATCTTTAAACGTGCCCTTCTGATAATACATTAATTGAGGAACTACGATGTCCAGAACCTCTGTTTTTTCTATCTCATATCCTAAAGCACTTTATCCACGGCACTTCCACTTTCCTTATTGTACCCAACACCGCTTTGCCTTGCAGGAGGGCTGTAGCCTCCTTAGCCACGAAATCAAACATTTCTTGCACACTTACTATGTGTTCTGGCCACAGGCCAAGGCAATCCTGCAGAGAGGGAAGAGAATAAGACCCCAAGCCTGGACATCAGGGAACATACCCCCACCAGTGAGATGGTGTTGGCAAGCTTTTTGATCTTTGCCATTCTGGGATTTTTAAAATGGTATTTCCTTATGGTTTAAATTTGAAGTTCCCTTACTATAAACAGGGTTCTAAATATTTTTTAAATGTTTAGGATCCCAGTAGTATTTCTTCCTCTGGTTCCATTGCTGTCCATTTCTGTAGTTTACACATGGGAGATACTCAAAATATCTAACCACCAGTGCGGCACCAGCCAATCAGAGACAGCGCAGACCTTGGGGAGGGCCAGGCATCTCAAGCAGGCTTGGCTGTGCCTCCACCCAGCCTTTGCCATGTTTTTCATGTTGATTTATTGGCTATTTTCTTAACATTTGTAGGAGCTCCTTACACATTAAGGAAAATATCTGTTGCCTGTGATATGTGTCCCTGGCTTGATTTATTGTGGTTTTCATAATGCAGAATTTTTTAATTCTTATGTAGTTGAATGTTTTGACTTTTCGTTTTACAGCTTCTGACATTGGGGTTATATTTAGAAAGGCCTTTCTCACTCTGATACTATTGAATTAAAGTATTTAAAAGCTCTCTGTTTTCTCTTAGTATTTTTAAGTTTTATTTTTACGTTCAGATTCCTGATCCATTTGGGATTGAGTTTGGTGTCAGGAGTGAAGGAGGGATCCAACTCCCTTTTTGCATGATGGCCACCTCCTCATCCTAATCCCAGCTGCTGAGAGATCCTTCTCATATGCTAGCTTTCCAGTTGTATTTGAGTCCATTTCTATTTCACACCACTCTGAATCCTTTCTGCTCCAGAGCAATCTGAGCTGGTTCCTGTCCCCACTCACCGTTCATTTTCCAGAAGATTCTTTCCGATGCCTCCATGCCCGCTTTTTCTTGTGAACTTTAGATTCAGCGCATCCATTTCTAAACAATCCTACCATTGCTTTCATTGGCTAACATTAAGCCAATAGGTTCATTTAGAGGAAACTGACATATTTATGATACTAAATCTTTCCACAAGAATAAGATCTCTTTTGTGTTCCCCAACCCCTGTAAACTGATTTTGTTTGTCCATCCTCTCTATCTGGTTTGAATGTTTCTTACTGGGTTTGCTGCCTGGTTTTTATATATTTTGTGGCTGACATAAGCAGGACCATTTCTTGCTCTGTGTTTTCTAACTGGAAGCTGTCTCCATGCAAGAAAACTCTTAATGGTGGGGGGGGAGGGGGCGGGAATATCAATTGTGCTCAAGCCCCCAGGCCTTTTTTGAGATGGAGTTTTGCTTTTGTTGCCCAAGCGGCACCACAACCTTTGCTTCCCAGGTTCAACCGATTCTCCTGCCTCAACCTCCCAAGTAGCTAGGATTACAGGCATATGCCACCAAGCCCGGCTAATTTTGTATTGTTTGTAGAGAGAGGGTTTCTCCATGTTGGTCAGGCTGGTGTCGAACTCCCAACCTCAGGTGATGATATGCCTGCCTCGGCCTCCCAAAGTGCTGGGATTACAGGAGTGAGCCACTGCACCTGGCTTCCCCTAGGCCTTTTACACTGTGTGAAGTCAGCTGACACCAGGGCCCCACGCTGCTCCCTGTGGGCAGAAGGAGCTCACACCCTGCACTGTGTATCAGGCAGCACAGTGCCTGGCCCTGGTCCCAGCCCCACGCTGCACGGCCCAAACAGAGCCAGCTCGAGGGGCGCCACAAGTCAGTAAGGCAAGGAGCCCCTCACGCTGTTGGAACAAGAAAGGGGCCTGAGCCGGCACACAAAGGCAGGCGCTGGCCAGCCGGCAGACAGCAGCGTGGCTGGCAAAGGTGCCAGCTCCACACAGCCCCAGCCCTGTAATTGGGGCCCACAGGTCGCTCTGGCCACAGCTGAACAAACCAGGGTGTAATTAACTTTCCACCCCGCTTGTTACATAGCAGCATTTCACCTTTGCCAGAAAAGGAGGGCCTACCTTTCACAGGGGCCAGGGAAACACTCTTTGGTCCCAGTCCTCAGGAAGGGACAGCGGAAAGGGGGGCCGCAAAATTAACCCACCAGGAACACATTTTTGCTGTTGCTATTTGAACAAAGTCCCCCTCTCGTTTTTCTGGAAGTTGAGCATTCAAAAAAGCCATCTGGAGTTTAGTTTGAAATTGCTCACAGTCCCCAGTCTGTGTTCTCAAGCACAGGCAAGCTGTTCCAACCTCGGAGCTTGCCTTTACCGACAAGATCTGTAACCTTGAGCAAGATCCTCCAGCTCCCTGAACCTCAGTCACCCAATAGCAAAATGAGAACAAATGCTGGAAAATAGTGCCTAGTTTTGGGAGGCACACGCAGGAGGATTGCCTGAGGCCAGAAGGTCATGACCAACCTAGGTAACATAGCAAGACCTCGTCTGTACAAAAAAATTTAAAATGAGCCAGGCGTGGCGGGGCACGCCTGTAGTCCTAGCTCAGGAGGCTGAGGCAGGAGGATTGCTTGAGCACAGGAAGTCAAGGCTGCGGTGAGCCACAAATGGCACCACTGCACTCCAGCCTTGGCAACAGAACAAGACTCTTGTCTCTTAAAAAACTAATTAATTAAAAAAATGAAGACAGTGTTTTGGCCACCAAAGGTGATTGTTATAAAGACTAGGCCAGATGACTCATTCATTCAACAAGCATGTTGGATTCTATTCCAGCACTGGGCTAGAACATAACAAGGAACAAAACAGGCATGGCTGGTGTTCTCATGAAGCTTAATAGTAGGAAAGGAGGTGGGTAAAAGACAATTACAGAAAGGGATGAGCACCCTGGACTGTGTGGGCATGGGGGCTGCAGAGGGCCAGCAAGGAGGGCTGCAGGGTGTGTGTTCCAGGCAGAGTCCCATAGTGCCTGGTGGGCAGTAGGCACTGAAAATACAAAGAATGTCAGGACTACAGCCCTCGCTGCCGTGTGGAGGATGTAACACCTGCTCACACATTTGTCCCCCGCACAAGACCGCCAGCCCCGGGAGGACAGCACGCACCCCATCTGCTTCAGACCCACCTCCTTATGGCCCGCCAGGAGCCTGGCCCAAGTCAGAGATCGGGGAATGGAGCTGAAGGCAAGACACCCATGCTGAGCTCCAAACTAGTCCTGAAGGCGATTTCTATTCCAAGGCAAGTGCCTGGAGCCTACAGTCTTACTGCCTACAACAAAAAGCCAAATCAGGCCAGCAGTCCCTTTAGCAAAGAGGTCAAGGACCCCAAAAGCTGTCAAGTGCTCCAGCCCTGGAGACCTGGGCTGGCACGTTCCAGGACTGGCACAGCACAGACCGCTGCTGACAGCCACTGCGGCCACTCGGAGGAACGGCACGAGGAAAGTCAGGTCTCAAGCATGACAGTGCACTGGGAGCTCCCACACGGCCTCCAGCAGCCAGCCTCTTAATTCAGGCCAAAGCGGCAGTCAGCCTAGATCGCAATATCTTTAAAAGGGAGTATTTGTACCAGGAAGCGATAAATCCGGACTACAGGCCCACAGGTGACTGGCTTCAGTGAGCACATAAAAAACACGATCAGCCCATGGGCGAACCAAACCTTTCACATCTCCTTCTACGGTACCCCAGGCAGTTCCCAGAGAAACTTCCTAAAGCAGTGCAAGTCCTCCTGGCTCCTAGATGACAATAACGCTCCCTGCTACAGCTTCGAGAACGAAATTTGCTTGGCCAACACTTCACAAGTTGTCATGTTATTTGTTCCAGTGCGATTTGAATCAGTGAGACCTGAACTGACAGGGACTTCCCGTCCTCGGCAGTTCAGACAGCCACCAAATCGTTTGCCATCTCCTGATTTGGTGGCCACAAATGATGTCTCCACTAGAAACAGACAAGCCCATCACACTTACCAAGTTGGCCTTTATCTACACCATTGCAAAAAGCCTCATCTACAGACATCTTAGTCTAAATTTAATATTTCCATAGGGTATGAATGCACTGCCTGCAACCCAAGCTTTCGGCCCTTGAGCACTGCTATTTAAAAGACAGAGATCTGCCCCCCACCAAAAAAAAAGAAAGAAAAATGGCGAAGACCAGGTAACAACATGGGAACCCGCTCATAACACGTCACATGACAAACGCAGACCATGAAAACGTGTGTGCTCACAACCCCAAGCATGCAAACGTGTGGCATCCCATGGCCAGGGGCTGGAGAGGAACAAAGAAAGATCAAACAGACGTCAGGGCTGGAGAATGAATGGAGAGGACTGGATTTCTGCTCTTTTCAGTCTGTGTCATAAAAATGCAATGTCTGATACCTTATGGGTTTAAGGTTGGTTTCTCCTCAGACACAAATGAGAGAGGGAGAGAAGAACAGGACTTGATGGAGCTATCTGAGATCTTAAAGCCCATGCTTCAACAGCTCATGGGCCCCGTATGTCGCTCCTGCTGAGGAACAGCAGGCGAGGTGCCTTCTCAAGCTCCCAACTGGACATGAGGGCTCCTTAGTTCAGGGGCTGGGCCCCAGGTTGGGGTTGGGGGGCTTCCATCGTGGCCATTCTGGCATGAGGCTCCTCTCCTACCCCTGAGGGATGAGCATCCCCTCACCTCAGAAAACCCCAAACCCCACCACAGCTAGTCTCCCAGACTCTGAAGGAGCAAAATGCTGCCCCCAATCTCCCCCTCACCACCACCCCAACTGCCACAGAAAGAGAGTCAAGTGCTCACTCTGCAGAAGCAGCTTTTAGGAAGAGCCACATTCACGGTCACCATCCACAAAACACACCCCACCACCCCACCACACAGCATTCTCCCCAGAAGGCCAACAGCTGGCAAGGGCTGACCCTGCCAGGACACACCCATTGGGGAGGCACGTGCTGCTCCACATGCCAGCAGTGACAGCCCCTGTGAGGGGGAGGGTTGTTCACGCCCCAGGTGACAATTCCTAAGAGCAGACCCTCTGCCCTAGGCCCAGCTGGCAGACCCTCTGGTTCCCCCACAAACATCTGCAGGGCACCGTGGCCTGCCCAGCCTGTGCCCAGCATGGCCCTCTCAGACACGGTGTCTGTTGGGCTGTCAAGTGCCCATCTCTCCTCCAGAGCGTCCACGCCACAAGGGCAGCAACGTCCACCCATAGCATCCCTAGCACAGTGCCTAGTGCATTGTGGGGTTGGTGACTTCTATCGAGTGACCAGCGGTGTGCATCCAGCAGACCCATGGCCAGGGGAAGCCTGCAACTGCATGTTCATATCACTTCCAAACCTTTAAACCAGAGGCCAATTTTCAAACAGCATCTTCTGCTAAAGCCCCAGGTATAAAACAGAGTTTTATGGTGAATCATTCTGACTGGACTGGACATCAGAGTCCCCTCATCTGACAGGCCCCAGTACTCACCTCCTATCCCCCAAACACACCACACCATAGCCCTGAGATGCCTCTGGGAACACAGTTCGAAAATCACTGCACAATGGAAGGGTGTGAAAGCATTCCCGGTAGGAACTGTTTTGAATAATACATAACGCAATTCCCGGTGTCTTATCCCATCCTTGGGTAATCCTAAGAACCCTAGACCTGGGAGAAGATAACTCCTCACACGTCTAGGAAACTATCCCAGGCTTGGGTCACGCCTTTACCAGGAGGTAATGAGTTTCTCAGGGATGCTCTTAGGCAAGGTTGTTTCCTAACTCTTTCAAGGAATTTCTGCCTCCCTTCCGAAGCGCCAGGGTTTGGGGTATTCCTAGCTCTTGCATCCCCATGGAGGTCGTTAGGAGGGTCCTGTTAGGGCCAGAGTGTTGGCAGATACAACCAGCATCAATAAGGACAAGCTGGGGACCCTGCAAACAGGGCTGCCGTGGATTTCAGCCAGAGTCAGAGGCTGAGAGAAAGGTCTGCCACTGGGAGAAGGCTCCTTCTCAGGACCAAAGCACAGTTAGCTCCCAGTTCTTATTTTCGGCTCAGACCCCCACATACAGCCCAGTTTCCCAGTTTCCTTTCTCCACCTAGAAATGCCACCATTCTTAAAAGTGAGACCGAGCCTGGGCGTGGCTCACGCCTGTAATCCCAGCACTTTGGCAAGTCGAGGTAGGCGGATCACCTGAGGTCAGGAGTTCAAAATCAGCCTGACCAACATGGTAAAACCCTGTCTCTACAAAAATACAACAATTAGCTCGGCATGATGGCAGGTACCTGTAATCCCAGCTACTCGGGAGGTTGAGGCGGAAGAATCACTTGAACCCGGGAGGCGGAGGTTGTAGTAAGCTGGGGTTGCGCCACTGCACTCCAGTCTCTGCCACGGAGCAAGACTCCATCTCAAAAAAAAAAAAAAAAAAAAAAAAAAAAAAAAAAAAAAAAAGAGACTGAAAGACAGGAGAATCTCCTTGATTTGAAGGACCGGAGGAAGGCGCAGCCTCTAAGGGCTGCAGAGACTTAAGAAAGCACAGCTTAGCAGAGGGCCTGTGGCCCCACTCTAACAACTACACAGAATGACCTGTTCCCTTGCATTTAGAAAATAAAGAGAATAACCTGTCATTAGATCAATTTGTTGATTGTTTTTAAAGTAAGTGGCAATATTTCATTCTGTTATAGTTAAGATTCCACATCAATTCTTGGCTAAATCAAAAAATATACCAACATCTATAATATTATTCCTCAAGTAGGATGAGGGTCAATAGCCCAGGGTCCAGAGGAGGTCCTAGGTTGGCCACCAAAGAGCTGTGTGACCTTGGCCAAGCAATCACCTTTCCCTCTCTTTCTTGGGGAAGTGAGGAGACTTAAAAAGCTAACCCCATAGGTCCCTTCCAATTCTGATTTAGAATTGAAAATTAACCATCACCTCTGCCTCTGGTTGAAATATCACAAATTCCAAATTACTAGGGTTTGGATTACTAGATTCCAAAATGGCGAAAACTATAAGATTCCTCTTAGGTCTATTATTATTACTACTATTATTTTTTTTAAATATATGTTCCCTCCAGAGGTTGAGATGGGGACTTGGTCTAGCCAGAGCTGTGCAGGCACAGGTGTCACTAGAGGGCAAATCATAGCAGTTCCCCACACACTTAGTTTCAAAATTCCAAGATGACATGAGGAGTAGAAAAAGTGAGAAATCTGGGTGCCAATCTAATCCCTGCCAGTAAATGTTCCCCTAAACAGGTGATGGGTTCCCTTTAGAATGCTGGCCTGAGGTTTCAGGCTCTCTCCCACAAACCAGCATCCAAGGAGTTTCATCAACAACCATGATGGAGGAAGGTAGCTCAGGAAGGCTGTGTAAGGAACACAGATGCTATGAACTCCCTCTGCAGATCTCAGAGCCCAGAAATGTGTCAATTCCTGTAGCATGGCTGCCACATCCCAGGGAATGCACAGGCCCTCTGGTTCCCACCCCCACCCCAATCACCCCAGACAAACACACATATACACATACTACTCCTGAAGTCTTCAGTAGCTCCTATAAAGCTGGTCTCACGCACCCTCTCCAAGACACTGACAATGGAGAACAGAGCTCCAGTCAAATCTAGCAGAAGGAGCTCTCAGCTACCCTTCTCCTCCTACTCTAGAGAAGCGTGAGGTCAAGCACAGAGGCGGAACCTGCTCCCTTTCTCACAGGCTGTCCTTGGCCTTTGAAAGTCTCCTCATCCCATCACAAGCCCTGCCTCAGAGCTTACTCCTTTACGCAGCTTTCCACACTTAAGCTGCTTAACTTTGCACTAACAACCTCTTAATTGCTGGGTTTCCAAAAGGCCTTCCAGAAATTCAGGGTGCAGATCCACCAGCTCATCGCCTGAGTACTAGAGCACAGTTTGCGGGGAGGGGGTGCCAGGACAGAGTATCACCATCTAATTCCTGCCTGCCGGAAAGCTGTTGCTTTTATTTTTAATTGTATTTAAAAGGCGGATACAGGGTACCCAAGACACCACAATAAAATGACATTAACTGTAAAATTACATTATTAATTCTTTAATCTCACTTGAGGCTTCAAGCTGTTGCTATGTCCAATTACCCGTGTAACCACCTGTCAGAGTCCCGGGGCTGTTTTGCATTACCTCCAGGACAGCGGTGGGCCCGGTGGTCCGTCAGGTCTGCCAGAGACTCGAAGTCCTGCTGACATTGATCGCAGGTGTAAATTGATTCATCCTCCATGTCTTCATCATCCTCATTTCTCTCCTCTTGACTTGTCACGCTGTTCCTGTCTTCCAGCGCACGGCTGGTTTTCCGATCGCACTCTGACTCTCCTTCTAGGCCTCCTGCCAACAGGAAGAATACAGTCCATGTCAGCTGATGGGGTCTTGGGAAAGGGTTTTAAAAGAATCGCCCGGCATTTATTAAGATACATTTAATTACTCTACCTCCCGGGGTCCATTATCCTTGACACCTCTCAGTATATTAATAGATGGGGTTTTTTGTAGCATGTGGCGCCGTAATTCTCAACTAGATTCTTTAATTCTTGGTGCAAATCTTCTAGGGGGTTTCCTGTCATCTCCACTCTGTGCACGGATGCTGGGGTCGTGACCCACCAGAGAGGTGAAAAACCTTAGTATTTTGTCTCCTAAAAACCCAATTCTGTTACACACCTTTTTAGAGCCTCCATCAGCTGTTCCTAACACAACTAGACTTTTAGCTTTCCCCACAGCCTTGCAATTTAGAGTCAGGAGATCTCTTAGCCAAGTTCACCTTCCACACAACAGGCCTCCCAGGGCAGGGACATTGGCTCAGTGCTTTGCAAATATGTCCAACTATGAAATAAAGGAAGCAAACGTTTGAAGAACCATGGATGGTGGAATCTCAAGCTTGAAATGCATCCAGGCTGGGCATGGGAGCTCACACCTACAATCCTAGCACTCTGAGAGACCAAGGTGGGAAGAGTGCTTAAGACCTAGCATTCGAGACCAGCCTGGGCAATATAGCAAGACTCTATCTCTACAAAAAAATTTTTTTAATTAGCCTGGCATGGTGGTGTGTGCCTGTAGTTCTAGCTACTCAGGAGGATTGCTGGAGACCAGGAGTTCGAGGTTACGGAGAACTATGATGATGCCACTGCACTCCAGCCTGGGCCTGGACCCTACCTCTAAAAAATATATAATAAAATAAACAGTGTGTTTAACCCCTCACCTGTGACCTCGTACTGGCCTAGAGAGCGAGAATCAGTGTTGAAATGATCTGGCTGATTTCTTTAAACTAATACAGCAACTATGCTTAGCACTGCGCAGAGAGTGGCTAATCTACAAGGAAAAGCAAATTCGTGACCATGATGATGCCTTGCATTTGTGCTGTGTTCGGTGCTTCTCCAAAGCCACCATTATACATGCACAGCCCCATTTCACAGCCTTGCACATCCTAAACTCAAGGCTCAAGGGATCATATGGTCCACCCCCTGCAGAGAGGAACAGCTTTGTTATTCCCATCTCACAGGTAAGGTACCTGGCATCCAGCCAGAAGAAGCAACACTCCCAGCACCCTATAGAGGCTCAGCTCAACGTCGTGATTCCTGGTCTAGTTCACTTCCCTGCACAACTGTGGGAAATGGAGCACAGCCCCAATCTTACAGATTAATAAGACACAGCAAGAACTTGTAAACGTAAGTGCAAAAGCAGCATGGTAAATATCATGCACAGAATATATCAGTAATCCTAATAAATGTCAATGGATAAAATTTGCCTGTTAAAATGCAGAGATCTGGCCGGGTACAATGGCTCACACCTGTGAGCACTTTGGAAGCATCCCAGCACTTTGGAAGGCCGAGGGGGGCGGATCACCTGAGGTCAGACGTTCAAGATGAGCCTGGCCAACATGGTGAAACCCCATCTCTACTAAAAAAATACAAACATTAGCCGAGTGTGGTGGCAGACGCCTGTAATCCCAGCTACTCAGCAGGCTGAGACAGGAGAACTGCTGAAACCAGGAGGCAGAGGTTGCAGTGAGCCAAGATCGTGCCACTGCACTCCAGCCTGGATGACAAAGAGTGAAACACTGTCTCAAAAAAAAAAAAAAAAATGCAGAGACACTTGGATTGGAAAATAGAAGTGTGTGTTGTTTCTTCCCATAGCCCATACTGGAAAACGGATCTACCCATCCAGAAACTAGCAGTGCTGATTTAAATCAAAGAAAGAGATCCAATTATGCATAAAGGTGTTTTTGAAAACATACATGCATATGCAAAAGTGTGTGCATGTGCACTTGTGCTTACATGTGTGTACATGCAACATCACAGTTACAGGAAAAGGCTCAGTGCACAACCTGTAAACCCCCGAGGGCTGGGCGCCGAAGCAAGAAAGAGAGACACAAAGCAAAGAATGCATTCAATTCAAGGTGGAAATCACAGTCCTACGAATATTTCAATTTGCAAACAGATAATGTTATAAGGGCTCTGTTTCTCCCGTCTGCATAGAACATGCCCTTCCAAGCACCTGACATCAAGAACCTGGGAACACAAATCAGCTCATCGGAGAGCCAGCTGCTTCCTTCCAAGGCGGGGAACATTGCATGACACACCGCCTGGAACTGCACAGAGGCAGTAAAAATCAATGTTTCCATTTGTGGCCCATCAAAACATCTCTCTTCTTACCAATTAAGGGACATACAGTTTTTAGGTTCTTTTATTATCAGAATGCGCCAACTCCCGGCAATACAGAAATCCCATTAAAACCAGGCAGCATATTTATCTCAGGGAATCTGATCTGCCGCTGTGGCGAGGGCAAGAAATAGAAAGCAAAGCAATGAGAAATATCATTTGGAGCCTTCGATATTATAAGTCATCACACAACCATGGTTACACAGTCAAGCACCCGTCTCTGAAATTCCTCGTTTACAGTCTTTTC
Organism: Cebus imitator; assembly: GCF_001604975.1. Lineage (NCBI taxonomy): Eukaryota > Metazoa > Chordata > Mammalia > Primates > Cebidae > Cebus > Cebus imitator. Next base: position 6,062,410 of record NW_016107378.1, on the reverse strand, counting down.
TTAATAATAATAAAAAAATGTCTGTAGAAGGGGAAAATAAAAGAGCCATAATTCTGGCTTTATCTACTACACCGACTCTCCAGATAGTAAGTCACAATCAGCACCACACTTGTGCTACTTTACTTAACACACAATTTAATAGACATATTTAAATTATCCCCTCGTTATTTTTTTTTGCCGTATTTACTTGGCAGCACTTTCTATAATAGCTCATCTAATCCACAACTGGAACCACAAACATCACAGTGCATTTGATCTCTTTAAATCTGGTACATCCTGTTGACTCGGGAGTAGATAAATCAGAATGTCAACTCTCAGGTTTTTATAAGGCAAAAACCCATAAAGTCATCCAAGAGTATAAATCTGTTTTAAGCAGCTGTCACCTCCCCTACGGCCGGCTACTAATGGGAAGGGAGGGTGGCTGTGCAGAAAGGGATGGACACAGAGGCAAGCTCAGGCCACACAAACGCTCGGAACTTATCCTCCAGCTCCCAGGGGGTCAAGAGGTCAGCCAGCCTGATCCTCAGGAAGGCGATGCCAGAGAGGGAAGACTCAGGGGCCTGAGGAAGTTTTGGGGAGCAGGACGTCCCTGACGCCCCAAGGGCCCCTCTGCTGATTCAGCAGAATCAGGCGCTGGAGAACAGGAAGGCCTCCGCCCCAGGCAGGGTTTGTCTCTTGCAAGGCACTTTCATGCCCAGGAGTTTCTGAACCTCACCTTAAGACAAGAGAATAAATGGTGTTATTTTTCCACTTGCAGATGACAAAGCTGAGCCTCTGCAAGGCCACCCAAAGCCATGCCAGGATCGAATCTGCACGTTCATGTGTTCATTAAGCAGCACACCTTTCCAGAAGTCCCAGGGCCTGTTGGAGCCTGAACTTCTCCAAGGCCCAGGAGGCGGGAGTTCTGAGAACAGGGAGCTCCGAGGACATCAGTCCTACCTGGAGGCTCTGAGGTTCCTCTTTTCCAGGCCCACCTGATCAGTTGCTCAGTAAGCCCTGGGGATGGAATGATTGGGCCTTCCCTACTCCTCCAACCCAGCCCTGCCTGTCCTGCGTGCTGCCCCATCCAGCCCCAGACCCTTCCCCCAACAGGTCCCTGGACATCACCTGGGCAAACTCAGAGAAGGCAGAGCCCAGAGGCCCAACACCTGCCCTGCCAGGTGAGTCCCATCACAAGTGCTGGCTCATTTCTACGACCTGGGCTAGAAATGCAATTGACCCACTGGTTCCTCCAGTCACCCTGGAGCCCAACGACGCAACTTCAGCAGGCCGAGGAGAAGGCCAACAGCTCAATGCTTTTCTTCAGAGGCCTCCGGGGCTGGGGGCGCTTCCCGAAAACAGCTCCTTTTCCTCATGCTCCTCCCCTGTCCTCCTGGGGGACGCCTGCAGCAGCATGTAGACAGCCCGCTCAGGGAAGGCCCCAGCCAAACGGACTTCAAATCAGGGGCCTCTCCCTCAGGGCCACATGCACGGGACACAAACCAACCTGGTGCTGTGAACACCAACCTGTCCGTCCAGCTGACAAGATTCCCAACCTCCCAGAGCCCACGCTTTCTACGATGGACAACTGTTTTCTGATGTGTGCACCTGGATCCTTTTGCCCATGAATTAAGCACTCAATGCTTCATCAAGTGCAGGCATCTTACGAGTTTATGCCATCATATTCCCATTTTACAGGTGAGGAAAGCGGAGCTCTGGGAAGTGACGCCACAGGGAAGTGGCGGGGCCAGGTTTCCAGCCCACTGCATGTGACTCTTAACCACTGTACTACATGGTTTCCTCACAGCAAGACACAATGAACACCAGAGCCAGGTGTTGGGGTGTTTGTAAATCCCTTCAAAGTCCCATGTAGGATCCCGGTCATGGCTCCTTCGGTTCAGCAATGTCGCTTCTGACCTATCTCCACAGCCTTGCAGGTACCTTTCAACCCCATAAACTGCCAAGTCTCCTTGGTTCAGGACTTCCCACTCCCAGTCTTTGGCAGGAAGATTTCCGTTAAATCTTCACGCAGCTCCCCAGGATCCCTACAAGCCTGGGCATCCAGGGAACTCGGGGCCCCATTACTCTTTCCCCAGGGCTCGCTTCCCTTTGCAGTCAGAGCACCCAGCATCATACGCCCTCATGCTTTGTGTGCTAATCTGTCTACTCTACCTCGCTGTGGCAGGCTGTATTTCCACAGACGGCCATAGCAACATCTCTCACCCCACTTGCCCTTCTGCAGGGAGACCTTGACTCCCCCACCATAAGGAGGGACCGAATTCTCCTCCACAGTCCCCCTCGGGGCTGGCCAGCCTCAGTGGCTCCTTGACCAATAGAATGCAACCGAAGTACTGTTCCAGACTTCTGAGGCTAGGTCAGAAGGAGGCTTGCAGCTTCCCCACCGCGTCTCCTGGGACACTCCCCGTTGGAGCCCAGCTGCCATACTATATAAAGCCCGAGCCACGTGGAGAGAGAGTGCATGGGGCTCCAGTCAACAGCTCCCAGTTTCCAGCACCAGCTTCAGCCATGGGAGCGTGCCATCTTGGACATCCCATCCCAAGGAGGCTTTGCATGACAGCAGCCCCAAATCCCATGCAGCTGCAACTGTGCAAGAAACGCCCAGTGAGACTGCCAGCTGAACCCAGTTAGCTCATAGTACTGTGAGAAGTAGTAATAAATTGTTGCTTCAGGCCATTACATTTTGGGACGGTTTGTTACACAGCAATGGATAGCCGACCTTCTCCCTCTGTACCAGATGATAAGTTCCATGAGGGCAGGAGCTGTGTCTATTTTAGCTCAGTGCCACCTCTCCCACCCCTGGCACACAGATGGACACATAGTAGGGGCTCATTAAATGTTGAATGAATGGATAGGTGAATGAATTGATTGGTTTCAAAAAAGCAGGTCTCTGAAACCCACACAGGTGGAGGCAGAAGGAGGGAAAGGGGCCACAGTGCAGTTTATTGTCTGATGATAAGTATTAGATTGAACCATATAAAGGGGCCATCTTTTTAGGTCAAAAAAGTTAAAGACTGGCAATCTCAAATGGCTCAACTTCACATACGATGGGGTTGCCCTGTCCTGCCAGCTTCTTCCTGCAGCCAGGAGGAAGAGGGTACACCCACACACCAGGAAATACCACTACACCACACCCACCCAAACTCAGCTTCCCTGAACCCAAGATATGGACTTGGAGGACTTTTTATGAGCAATAACAAAATCGAACCTTTATCATGTTTCATTAGAAAGTAGTGAATTTTCAGGCCAGTCTCAGCGGCTCACGTAAGTGCTGTAATCCTAGCAGTTTAGAAGCCTGAGGCAGGAGGCTCTCTTGAGTTTGAGACCAGCCCAGGCAACACAGTGAGGCCCTATCTTTACAAAAATTTTTAAAATTAGCCAGGAATGGTGGTGCACGCCTGTGGTCCTAGCTACTTGGGAGGCTGAGACAGGAGGATCGATTCAGCCCAACTCATTCTGCAGTGAGCCACGTTCGCACCACTGCACTCCAGCCTGGATAACAGAGCAAGAGTCTCAAAAAATAAAGTAAAAGTAGTGAATTTTCCCATGCCGCTGAGATACTGCTCTTAAGAAAGGGCTTGCATTCAAGATGATGACGTTGACAGCAGACAGCGGACCCTGCAGAAATCCTATGCAGCAAGAGAGCTGGCCTCATGCCCCCTGGAGGGAAGGGGCAGCAGAGGCCTTGCCAGGGACCGAGGAAGGTGGCACAGCCGCTTCTACACCCCAAGGGGAAGCTGAGCACTGTATAAGCATCTCCTGGTACCATTTTACATTCACATCACCCCATTTCAATGGGCACAGAGACCATATGCGCTAGGTACGATGGATACCCCCACTCTGCAGGTAGGTGCAATGAACTCGCCCACTTTGTCAATGAGGAAAAAAGCCAAGGCTCAGGAGCTCATGCAAAGCACGTGCCAGGAAGGGCAGAGCAGGATTTGTACCCAGACCTTCTGATTCTAGATTCTGACTCTTTTGTTTTTTTAAACAGTCTCACTCTGTCACCCAGTCTGGAGTGCAGCAGCGCAATCTCAGCTCACTGCAACCTCCACCTCCCAGGTTCCAGTGATTCTCCTGCCTCAGCTTCCGAGTAGCTGGGATTACAGGCATGTCCCACCAGCTAATTTTTGTATTTTTAGTAGAGACAGGGTTTTGCCATGTTGGTTGGCCAGATTGGTCTCGAACTCCTGACCTCTGGTGATCCACGCTCCTTGGCCTCCCGATTACAGGCGTGAGCCACTGCACCCGGCTGATCCTGACTCTTAACCACTACGTGGAAAGGCAGAAAGGGAATGCCTGCGAAATCACGGGGCAGGGGACAGCTGGCTGGGTCCACTGCCAGGAAAAGGGGAACAGGGAGAGGCCCCAGGGGACCAGAACGCCCACAGGCTGCCAGGTCTAAGAAGAGGACATTTCCTACCTTCTCAGCAGGGCTTCGTGAGGTCATGAGCCAGCACCGCCAGGGCCGCTCTTTCCCAAGGGCCAGCTAGGAGAGGATCAGCCAACGAGTGTCCCTTCCCTCTCCGCCCCTGGCCAGCACACAAATAAAAAAAAAACTCTCCAAGAAGGATGACTCTTCCTCACCCTGGTGTCCTGGGAGTCAGCTAGCCAGCACGAAGCCCTGGGCACCCTGAGAACCTCCCAGGGACCAGCAGGGGTCCCACCTCTGGAGCCTCGTGGCCAAGTATACAACATGGAGGCAGGAAGCCGGGAGCTGCTCCCATGCACCCAACAAAGAGAGACCCAGGGCAGAGCTTGAGAGGTGAGAGACAGACCCGGGTCAACAACCACACACACATTCGCCCATTCTTTCCTTCATTCATTCCACAAATACTTATTAAGTGCCTACTGTGTGCCAGGCAAAACACAAGCACATTTGCTACAACATAAAGCGTGCTCCCGACCCTATTTATCTTGGCAGCCTCAAGGCCTACACAAAGGCTGGCACAGAAAAGATGCTTAATAAATATGGGGTGGGTGAATGAATGAATAGATGAATAAATGAATGCCCGAGAGGATACGCTAAGCAGTAAGGGCCAGCATCCTGGGCTGGGGCTGGTCAGGGACCCAGGTTCCAATCTTAGCTCGAGTACCCCTCAGCCATGAGTGACCTTGGCCGAGGCACGTCCCTTGCCTGAGCCTCTGCTTCCTCATAGGCCCATAAGGAGCCTGAATATCATGAACCCCATCCTCTCCGACCTCACAGGGTGGAGGTGGGGCTCACCTGAATGCATGGCCACCATGGACTGGCACGCAGCTCAGCTCCACATCAGAGGTTACAGGAGCCTTGTGGGGTTTCAAGGGGATAGGGGAGGCCAGAGCAGAGCAGGGATGGTTGGGAGGAGGAAGGGTGTGGGGGAGAGGGAGACCAGTGGAGCTGAGAAAGCAGTGAGAGAGCCAGGAACGGTGCTGGGTGGGTAGGCAGTGGAGTCAGTGGGGTCAGCAAGCCCTGGGATGGCTTCTCTACCTCTTAATTCTTCTCCCAATCAGATTTGAATGGGAGACCACACCATTCACCACCACAGAAAGCAAAACCACCAGCCGGCACGTTCTAGGCACACCCAGAGGTTACCAGAGAACCCAACTGTACAGGAGCCATCAGGACACTAGGGTAGAAGAGTGCAGTGGGGCTGATGGCACCAAGTTGTCGAAATAAAGGCAGTCATTAAGTAACGACACACACAAGCAGCAGATGGCTGGATGCACATTCTAGGGACTGTCGGGGATGACAGAGAAAAAACAGAAAAGAATTACAGGCTCTGAGGCCAGCCTCTCTGGGTTCAAATCCACATTCCACCATTTAGCAGCTGGGGGACCATGAACAAGTCACTTGCCCCCTCTGGGACTGGTTTAATTAAGTCACATTATTTTAATAAGGTGATATATACAAAACCTGATGCTTGGCTCACGGGACAGCTCGAGACAATGGAAGCTGGTGAGCACTGTCTTGCTGCTGCATTATGATTCAAAGCAACACGTGCAGCATCTCATGCAGACAAGAGTTGGAGGCGTCAAACCTGGAGGGGTCTGGCACGCGTCTGAGGCTGCAGGAGGACGAGAAATGTCGGGCCACAGGCCCTCCTGCAAGGCACGAAAATGTCCATGAAGACCAAAAGGAAAAAAAAAAATCCTCTCAACTAGGAGAGGAAAGTCCTGGGTCCAAGTGCGAATCCTCCTCTTCCTAGATTGTGCAACCCCAAGTAAAGGTGCGAGTCACCTCCTCTGTGAAAGGGTGTGCTCGGCTTGCAATTCACAAGCCCATTGTTCCTGTGCCCACCCCCTGTAGGTAGCAGAGGGAAAAACAGTTCAGGAAGACACCTACCATTGCCAAGGCCTTACCCTGGAGCAACATGGGTTTTTTGTTTTTTGGGTTTTTTTCTGAGACAGGGTCTTGGTCTGTCATCCAGGCTGGAGTGCAGTGATGCGATCTCGGCTCACCACAGCCTAGAACTCCTGGGCTCAAGCAATCCTCCCACCTCAGTGTCCCAAGCAGTTAGGACTACAGGTGCACCACCAGAACCAGGTAATTTTTAAAATTTTTGTAGAGATGGGGTTTTGCTATGTTGTCTAGGCTAGCCTCAAACTCCCAGCCTCAAGTAATCCCACCTCAGCCTCCCAAAGTGCTGGGATTACAGAAGTGAGCCACTGCACCCGGCCGACATTTATTTTTTGTAAGTAAAATACATCCTACACCCTCACAGCCTGCAGGTTTGCTGAAAACATGTTCCCGAGGGCAAGATGCCTTTTCTGAACCTGGGCGCCAGGTCAAAGCTCTGGCTTAGCCGCTACTCAGTGTTGGCATGGGCCCTGCCCACAGAGAAGAGCGCTCTCCTCCATGAATACTCTCTCAAGCGGGCCCCGGGAGGGGTGTGGCCAGGGCTGGGCAAGGAGCCCACACATCCCAATTCCACACTGGGCTTGTGCATCCATTGCTGGCCCCAAATTCCACGAGGCAGCCATTATTGATCTTCAGGTTTAAAATATTTGCAGTGCAGGCAGCGGGGTAACATTTAACACTCAGCCTAAAGGGTCCCCTTGGCAGCAGAGCTCTAGGCAAATATTTTAACACATAATTTGCTGCCCAAGTTCGGCTTCTTAAATAAGGAAGCAACTTCTGGAAGGCTGTCTGGGGAGCCCCGGTGTCCCCGTTAGTGCCCATGGCTCTGTGGACAGAATTTCAAGCGAAGGCCCGTCGGAAACACTGAACCTGACCTCAGCTGCATTGCACAAGCCTCGCTGCGCTGCTCCATCCTGGCTGGCCATGAGGGATTGGATACAGGACAACCCTCTGCAAAGGTCCAGGAAATGACTAGAACCTTCCAGAGAACATATCTTCAGTTGTCAGGAAATCTAGAACCTAAAGGATTAGCAGTGTGATGGCAATCACCTCCTTCAGGCCAGACCTTCCAATTCATGAGACCTTCGTCTCATGACCCCTGACCGTCCTAAGGGAAACGTTACCACCAAGCCTATTTTACAGAGGGCAAAACTGAGGCTCCGAAGGCTTAGACTGTCCCCTCAGTCACTCAGATAACCAGTGGAGAGAAGCTCTCAACTCCAGTTCCCCCACCACCACCACACAAATTACACAAATGAGCGTACAGGCAAATGGGGTGTGGAGGGAACGCACAGAAGCCCCTGCAGGGAAGGGACTCAACTCCTCTAGATGGTCAGCGGTGCAAACACACCTGCTGCTTTCTTTTTTAAGAAGGAAATCCATGGCTCATGCCTGTAATCCCAGCACTTTGGGAGCCGAGGCGGGTAGATCATGAGGTCAGGAATTCGAGACTAATCTGGTCAACATAGTGAAACCCCGTCTCTACTAAAAATACAAAAAATTAGCCAGTGTGGTGGTGTGCACCTGAAATCCCAGCTACTCGGGAGGCTGAGGCAGGAGAATTGCATGAACCCGGGAGGCGGAGGTTGCAGTGAGCCAAGACTGTACCATTGCACTACAGCCCAGGTGACAGTGCGAGACTCCGTCTCAAAAAAAAGAAAATAGTATGGGCTAAACAATACTCCTTGGAGGGCTAGTGCAGCCTGGGGCTTCCCACTGAGGGTCTCTGCTATGGACTGTGTCCAGCAAGAGCCCCCCAGAGTCCCTAGGGCACAGGGTCATCTGCTTATTCCTCACCAGACAGAGGGGTCCCTGAGCAGTGACAACAGTGTCTCTTCTTTAGAGATTTAGGACCTGAGTTCAAGTCCATTTTTGTGCAAGACCTTGGTTGCTTGTACTTCTGAGACTGTTTCCTCACCCAGAAAATGAGGATGGTACTCATGTTGTAAGATGGTACTCCCTATGGGGCCACCTTCAGGGTGACCTCACTCCAGGTGTCTGCTCCCTAGGCCCTGGTCAGCAGTGAGCTCCCTAAATGCTGGAACCACATCAGACACATATCCTCCACATCTTCAATCAGTCAATAAACATTTACTGAGCACCTACTATGTGCCAGTCCCTGTTCTAGATGCAAACACATGAAAAAACCATGCACAGCTCCGTGACAGGAGAGGCTGACATTTGGTCACAAGCACCTTGTTTTTTGCGGGTGTTCCACAAATGCAGTAATGAATGACTCTAACCTCCCTGCAGGGCTCAGATATTAAACACAATCCGGGAAGGTAAAGAAAGATGGCAGCTTCCCCACCTCACAGACATGTGCACTCGGCTCTCAACTATAGTGGGTCAGGCATGAGTGCAAAGGAAAGAAGGCAGATGAGAGGGAGGGAAAAAGCGGAGAGGGAAGCAGGGGGAGAACCACAGACACCCCCTGCAAGAAAAAACAAATCTATTTTTCCAGCAAGTAGTTAACGGTGTCCCTCTTCCAAGCCTTACAATCTTAATAAAACTGATCTCACCGCGTGCAGTAATGAAGAGCAGTTGGACAAAGCCACCCTGGAACCATGAAAATTGTGCACTGTTACCTCCTCGTGACCTCCTGAGGCAGTGACCATTCTGCCCTCTCCTTGCTGTCATGTTTTATCTCTGGGAAGGGGGAGATGTGGGGAGCAGGGCCGGCAGTGGACAGAGGAGGGAGGATGGTTGGGCAGCATAGGGAGCTCGATAAATCCAGCTAATTTGTGGCCAGTGCCAGCGCCTGACACTCCTAATTGCTCTCAGTCCTGGAGCAGAACTCAAGGCGAGGATGCTGGGGTGCAGATCACCCCCCTTGTGGCTGCAGAAGGAGGATCCCGGTTAGGGGAAGAAAAGCAGGGAGAGGAAGGATTTGTACCCCTAAAAACTGAACCAGTAGCCAGGCTAATGGAGTTTGGCTCAGAGGCAAGGATAAACAGAGGCGGTGTGGACGGAAAGCTCAGAGCCCAGGGGCCACGCATGATCACTGTGCATTCCGGGCAAGGCGTGCCCTCTCTGGGCCTCAGCTGCGCCATCTGAAAATTAAGGCATGAACCACAGAGAAGCAATTTTTAAAACCATGCACTTTAGCAGTTCAACACTGTGCCAGGGGCAGGCCTGAGGGCAGAACTCCAAGGCAACACTTCCACACCCAGGGAGCCCTGCTGCTGCCTGCCTTCCACGCCAGGATCCCACAGCAGCGCTTTGCAGAAAGAGCCTCACTGTCAAAGTAGAAAGTGTGCAAAAGTTCACCCGGCCAACTCCTCAACTCCTCCTCGCCGTCCAGGCCTCAGTTCAGTGAATCTGCACCCGCACAGGATCAGGCTCCCCTGTGAGCTCCGGGAGCAAGCTGGGCACCCTCCCTCCCCACTTATCATAGCAGTCTCGTGATTGTATTTGCAGGATATGCAACCTCTAGACAGGCAGGTCCGCATCAGTTCTGTTCACTCTGCTTCCTCCCCACCCCTCACCCTCAGCACCGAGTGTAGGGCCTGGTACACAGCAGGTGATTAATAGGATGTGTTGAAGAAGCAGTCTGGAGGGGCCCTTCCCACTCTGACATTTAAAGATCTAGCCACAGGTCTGTATCTCCTGGAAGGGATGAGACATCAGGAATGAAGCCCTAAGCAGGCCTCTGGTCCTGCCTGCTGCACCGGGACACAGGAGGCTCAGGGACTCCCCAGACTGGCTCCAGAGTCTCTACTGTAACCCAAAAGCCAGCAGCTCTTTTCCCACCAATGACCCTCCCACCAACAAGCCTCTGGATGGGCCTGGAGGGCCAGGGGAGCCCCCTCTCCCTCCAGTCACAGTGCAGAGGCTCCGCAAAAAGCCTTTAAAAATTAACCAGTTGCCAGGCATGGAGACAGCCTGGCGCACAGCCACGTTCCAGGGAATACGGAAGTGGCGCCTGGAGAAAAGGGAGCAGGCCTCGTGGAGTTGCTTTCCAGAGCTGTCCCACCCAGGGAGGAGCACACGCAGATTCCAAGGAGCCGCTCCCAGCAAACCTCCATCTAGGCACCCACTTCCCGGAGGAGGGCGGCAGCCTCAGCCCACCTCCAAGGACCCACGTGAGCATCAGGCTCCTCCAGGTGACCCGGGGGTCCCCTCACCACTTAACCTCATCCACTTGCTCAGGTCTGCCGTCTTTCTGCTGACTTCCCCTCAGTCCCCAGGAGGGTGTTTGGAGCCCCACAAGTGGGCTATAAGACATTCCTGGATGTCTCCAGAAACCCAGATTCTAGAAGCAGGCCACAGAACAAAGCCAATGGCCTGGGAAGCATGACACATCCGCCATAGAGGTCCGAGATGCCTCGCACACAGGCAGCCAGGCGGGGTGTCCCCACACTCAGCACACGCGGCCAGGCGGGGTGTCCCCACACTCAGCACACGCGGCCGGGTAGGGTGTTCCCACACTCAGCACACACGCGGCCAGGCAGGGTGTCACCAGGCGCAGCACACACACGGCCGGGCGGGGTATCCCCACACTCAGCACACACACGGCCAGGCGGGGTATCCCCACACTCAGCACACACACGGCCGGGCGGG
>NW_016107378.1:6037271-6051263 GCF_001604975.1 Cebus imitator | reverse complement strand
GGCGGGGTATCCCCACACTCAGCACACACACGGCCGGGCGGGGTATCCCCACACTCAGCACACACACGGCCGGGCGGCGTATCCCCACACTCAGCACACACACTGCCGGGCGGGGTATCCCCACACTCAGCACACACGCGGCCAGGCGGGGTGTCAACAGGCACAGCACACACACGGCCAGGCAGGGTGTCACCACACTCAGCACACACACGGCCGGGCGGGGTATCCCCACACTCAGCACACACACAGCCAGGCGGGGTATCCTCACACTCAGCACACACGCAGCCAGATAGGGTGTCACCACACTCAGCACACTCGAGGCTAGGCGGGGTGTCCCCACACTCAGCACATATGCCGTCAGGTGGGTGTCCCCATGCTCAGCACACAGGTGGCCAGGCAGGGTGTCCCCAGCTTGGGGTCAGGGTTTTGACAGGGGACTACACTCAGACTCCCCAGCCAATGACAGCAAGGCCTGCTTGATGGCCCAGGACCCCTGGATTCACATTCCTAGGCAAAGAAACGCAGAGACATGGGGGGATTAGCCACAGGCTAAAGGTCAAGTGGGCCGCGCCAAGGAAACTTCCAGACCCACCCCAGGGGCCTGGCTGCCTCTGCCTGATGGCCAATATCGATGTGATCTATATGCACACGCACACCCCACACCCCACTCACCACCCCCAGGCTCCTCCTCAAACCGTCACTTAACTCGGATTTCAAACTGCTGGTGATGTTCTTTAGTCAACATGAAGCAGAAACCTTTTATTAAATGCTGCTAATTTTTTATTGATCACACTGTGAATCATTTCATTTTCCATTACCGCAAATGTCTCCTATCAGGGCTCCACGATTGGGCTTCTTTCTTCATTCTCGAATAACTTGTCACTTTTAATCAGTTTTCCATTTCGGTCTGGCTCAAAAATTAGAAAGCGGGCTCTTTGTATCATTATTGCTTTTGTTTAAAAAAAAAAAAAAGTTTCCATGCAGGAAAGGTTATTATACTCAGAATAAATATACATGAATCAAATTCAAATGAAATTCCTCCCTGGCTCTAACCAATTTTAGCATTAGCTTTTATAATTTTTTTAGGTTTATTTTCACGGAAAGACTGTTCATAATTATTGCTCGTGCTCTCCCAAAACACTTATGTTACTAAAGTGCGAAATGTCTTCTAATACAAAGACAGATCTCTGGGAAGTAATTACAGAAATGCATTCAGGGGCAATAATTCTATATTAGCTGTCAGCAGCAGACATCCTCTGAAAGGCACTTGTTATGAAGGAATTATTTGTGCTACTATTGAAGGCATGGCAGGCAAGCCCAAACTGAAAGACTGCATCCGATCAGAAACATGGGCTCCCTCATCAAGGGTCAAATTAAGTTTAAATCATTACCTTGAAGCCCAGCAAACTCGTACCTGACTGTCTATTGTGAAGACGTTTTTGAGGCGCACTCGAGCGCGACGTGGTCTTCCCGTTCGCAGCGTGGTGCAATTACCCTTCGTCTCAAAAGGATTCTGCCATGAGCTTGTCACAATAGGGAGAGAGGAGGTGGCAGGGTGTCTATTAAATGCTAACTCGTGTCACCAAACAGAATTTTCAAGAATTATAAATTGCCGAGATGCCTTGCCGCTGACCCCCTTGCGTTAAAAAGAGCCCAGAATATTATCGGGAAAGTGCAAGAATTTGCATCAAAGGCAGGAAAGGACTCTCTATGGGGAGCCCACGGGGATGGAGCTAAGAGGACCGGACCCAATGAACTATCTCCTCAGCCCATAGAAGGTCCAACCGGGATCTGCGACACACCAGCTTCCTCAGGACAGAGAAATACCGTAAAATGAGGACAGGTTGGGGGGGATCTGAGGAGGTGTGAATTTCATCTGAGTGTTGTCCCTAACTCTTGGCATGACCTCAGGCCAGTCAATTCCTCTCCCTGAGCCTCAGTTTCCCCATCTGTAACAACATCCTACATCAACTCTGCATGGAGGGCATTCCCTAAGTGGAATGCAATGTTGGCCCTTGCTATTCAGGTTCAGTTTTCCCACCTGTAAGAGGACAGGATTGATTTCAGGCACTGTTAAAGGAACCACCAGGCCAATGGGTGTAGGAAGAAAGTGTGGGATAAATAGCAGAGCATATTCCTGGGCTCAGACGTCTCAGGGGATCTGCTTAAACTCAAGCCTCAGTTTCCCCACCTCAAAAGAGGACAACCTAAAGGTCATGGCCTGGGATTGTCCTTATCAATCAGAGTGAAGCACAAACCCAGGCTTCTTTTATCTGCTCACCACTGTTATTTCCAAAAAGACAGGGTACTTTCTTTCTTTTTTTTTTTTTTTTTTTGAGATGGAGTCTCATTCTGTCACCAGGCTGGAGTGCAGTGGCCGGGTCTCGGCTCACTGCAACCTCTGCCTCCTGGGTTCAAGAGATTCTCCTACCTCAGCCTCCGAGTAGCTGGGACTACAGGCACCCACCACCACACCCAGCTAATTTTTTCTTTTTTAGTAGAGATGGGGTTTCACCATGCTGGCCAGGTGGGTCTCGAATTCCTGACCTCAGGTGAACCACCCGCTTCAGCCTCCCAAAGTGGTGTGATTATAGGCATGAATCACCGCACCCAGCCAAAACTGGGCGCTTTCTAAGACATCTCAGGGCAAGAAGCAAAAGAACTACTTCCTCCTAACAGCTGGGGCCAGTCTACCCCGAGCAGCGCCCCACGGTGCCCAGCAGTGCTCAGCAGTTGTGGCACCCCTGCCCGCAGCCTCCTTACCTTCCCCCCCAGCCTCCAAGCTCAGCCCATGACCCAAGTGGGGCCACTAAGAAAGACACAATCCGGAGACATGCTAGAATCACTGGGAAAGAAGGTCCTTAAAGTGGGCAGAGCAGAGCTGGCAGGTAGAGATGGGGGACAGCAGTTTGAGCCATGCCCTTCGACTCAGTCACTGCACAGAGGCTTACATCCTAGAAAACTCCTGTTTGTGAAATTCTGCCATGAGAATATCCGCTGCAGAATGATTTGCAATCCTCAGAAAAATTAGCATCTACATCTCCATGAACAGCAGATCAATAGATAGATTGTGGTACATTTGCAGAGTGGACAGCACAGTAATTAAAATTAATGAAACAGCTACATGTATCAACACAGATTAATCTTCCAAACATAATGTTGAGAGAGGGAAAAAAGCAAGTCACTAAAGATAAACTATACATATGGTAACCTATGGCATCCATATTGTTTTAAAACATGTATGCCAATAGTATTTAAATATCATTTATATATATTTCCAGAAGCAAAATATACAGGGAAATGCCAAGCCCTAGCGAGGCAGGAAGAGGAAGGCACTTTGGTGCTCAGCTGGGTGAATAATTCCTTAAGCTAAAGGTACATCCTGGACGGTCATTATTCTCTTTTGTTCATCTGATATATTTCATTAAAAAAAAAAAAAACACCATTACTGAGTCACTAAAATTTTTCAGATGATAAAATTTTAGATGAAGAAGGCACTGAAGAAAGGACCCAATCTAATCCAGCGCTTTCTCAGAATCTGTGACCCAAGAGATTGTCCCTAGGGCACAAGGCAAGTTAGTGGCAGAATCAGGGTTAGTACCCAGCCCTGTGCTCCTTCCTCCCTCCAGTGTGGAGGAACCTAGCCCTGGTTAGGGGATGGGATTGAAAAAAATGATACCAAGGTGCACAGCAGCTTTCACTTGTAGTCCCATCTACTTGGGAGGCTGAGGCAGGAGGATCACCCAGGAATTCAAGGCCAGCCTGGGCAATAAATGAGACCTTGTCTCTATAAACAAATAAACAAATAGGACCTAAGTATGTTGTTCTATCAGGGCAGGAACTTCTGTCTGCTCACTGTGGAATCCCCAGCACCTAGAACAGCGCCTGGCACACAGTAGGTGCAAAATAACTCCTTGTTGAATGGATGAATGGATGTAGACTGAGATGATTAAAGTCATGAACATCATTCCTTAAAGCAGACTTTCCTGGGCAAGCCCCCTAGCTGGACAACACCAAGTTAGTCATTTCTAAGTAAATGCAGATTTTCTACCATTGAGTTTCAAAAGAAAATCACCTCTTGCCAATTTTCTGACCCTCCTGTGGGTAGGCTGAGATTGTGAGTCATGGCTAAGCCTGGAAAACCACCTTTGGGGAGATGAGAGTGGAAAACCGCCTAATTCAAGGAAGCCAGGTACTGCCTAAAACGCATCATGGCCCCCTTCCAGGAGCGCACATTGAATGGAAAAAATTACTCCAACTCTCTCCGTCGGAGAGCATCTGCCGGCTGGCCAACCAAAGGAGCTGGTTGCTAAGATCGCACCGTGTGACGTCGCCTGATCACTTACCACATGCAAGACCTGGCCAAGTTCAGAGTTCAGAACAGTGTCTGGATATCTCTCCAGCAAAGCCCCTTTTCCGTGTAGGGATGGGAGGACGGGAAAGTATCTTGATGGGTACCCACCTGTGACGCCCCTGCCCTAGGACAGAGGTACTGCTACAGCTGGGGAAACTGAGGCCCAGAGGGGGAAAAGGTCACTGCTAGAGAATGGTAGAACAGGGGTTCCAACCTCCAAGAGACCAGTTCTCCTTCTGAGCATGGAGGTGCCTCCTGGGATACCAGGTTCTGAGCCCCTCTGTGTACAAACCTCTTGAGCAGAAAGAGGCGACCACAGGCTGCAGCTTTTCCACACGGACAATGTGGTTTTCGTGGAGCCCAGGGGCTACCGTCCCATCTCCATGGCAATAAATAAAGAGCTGAGGAAGGTGGCAAAACAGCACAGGAGGGTAACAATCTCCTCTCAAGCAGAGGCACCACCCCACAGGGCATATGGCAGCAAGAAGCCTCACCAGAGACAGGAGCCCCAGAAGTGAGGTCCCATGGGAGCCCTGGGCTAAGCCAGGAATGACCCAGGCCCCTCGCCCCCCAGAAACGCCCATGCCGGGAGCCCTGCCCACACTTGCAACAAGCATTGCAGGTCCTGACCTCCACAGGGATGTAGGGCGTGCATTCAGCCAGCCTGTGGTCTCACCTGCTTTCTCCCCAGAACTGCCTCTGTGTTCCTGAGTATCTTTCTTTCCCAGAAAAAATGAAACTTTACTGTTATTTCTGATTACAAAGATAACTGCGACTGATGTCAAAGATACAAGCCATACAGAAAAGCATAAAGAAAAATAGTGAAAATCACCTGAAACCTCAGCACCAGAGCTTGGGGCTGTGACCACTTTGATGCGCGCGGTCCCGCACATCCTCTCCAGTGTTTACGGACATGCGCAGTGATCACCATGTGCGAATGGGATCCTGCACCGCACGCTGATTTGTAACCTTTCTACACTTCATTCCAATGGACCCTGGGTCGTGGTCATCTCTTCCAGGGATCGTTTTCAGAGTCTGCCTTCAAAGCTTCATCTGAAGGGAAATCACACGGGCCACAACTCCTAGCGAAATGTGAACGGGCCCCAGTACTGAACTGGGGAGGGGTGGAGGAGCGATTTCTATCTTAGAAAGGGTTTCCTTGCTTTGCAAATGGGTTCACCCTGGGAGTCTTCGCATTAAGGAGATTCTCCCTTCCGCACACGCATGTGTCTCTGGAGGTGCAGTTCAGGAGGCCAACTGTGTCTGCATTGCTACCATCCACTCCAGCGACATCCCAGTCCATCCGTGCAGATGGAAAGGGCCACGTGGTGGAGAGTCCAGGCTGACCTTCAAGGGAAAGCAGCCATCAGCCCGTGACCTTGCAGAACAGGCCGTCTCTGGCTGTCACTCACATGTGCCCAGGCTACTGCAAGCTCACCTATCATGCTCCTGCTCAGGGTGAATCACATGGGGGCCACTTCCTTGCACCCAATAATCTGAGGGGAAGTTTAGGAAATTCCTACTCTGGGAATTCTCAATAGGCGGCTTCCTCTCCTCTTTCTCCTCCACCAATACCCCTTCCTCGGCACAAAATTTGGTGGCTTCCTGGGTTTTGTCACTAACATTTAAATGTGGAGCCCCAAGCTCTCCAGGGGCCCAGTTGGGGGTTTCCAAGAAGTTTTTGCATTCGGGTGTCCTGGGGGAGCCCAGGTGGGGGAAGTGGGCTGGATGTTTCTGGGAATCGGACTCCTCTGGGAGGTACCTTCCTCTCTCTCTGCCAACTGCCAGTGCTGAGTCACAGAAGATGTGTCGGCCAGACACAGGAGGAGGGCCAAGGCCCCCAGAGCCAGCCGGACGCTCCTCTCCAGAAGAGAGGCGCAGGAGCATTCAAGGCCATCTGTGTGCTCAGAAAACACTCACAGAGACCCTGCAACATGCCAGGCGCTGTCCTAGGACAAAGCTGGGAATGAGGCAGACGGATCTTCTCAGGGAGTTTACCCTCTAGTGGGGAAAAAGACAGAAGATGCAGAAATAGAGAAACAAAATCATTTCTGTGAGTGATCAGAGTATCCAAGGAAATAAAAAAGGCGACGTGACAGGGCCTAGAAGAGGCCAGCTCCAGCTGGGGTGGTGAGGGACGGAGAACCTCCCTGGGAGACAGCGTAGGCCAAGCTGCAGGGGACCAGACGGCGATGGCGACAGTGATGAGGAGCAGCGAGCACAAAGGGACCTGAGGCATGCAGCATCGGGAACTCCAAGAACCGAGCAGAGGCCAGTGTGTCTACAGCACGGAGCAGAGAAACCAAGGCCCGACGGCAAGAAAAGGCCGGAGGAGGGCCCAGGATATGCCATCAAATCCTGAAATCAGAAGGTGCTGGGAGAGAGAGCCCCTCAAGTGGCCCAGAGTCAGTGCACACAGCTCCATTCAAGGCACACATGGGAACTCCAGACTGAAGATAGACTGCGGGTGCTCAAGTCACACCCAAGACTGTTTGAGAAACTCTGTATTTTAAAATAATTCAACTTGGTCAAATCTTTTATTTTTGCTGTGTTTGTATGAGACAGGGTCTCACTCTGCTACCCAGGCTGGAGTGCAGTGGTACTATCACAGCTCATTGCAGCCTCCAACTCCTGGGCTCCAGTGATCCTCCCACCTCAGCCTCCCCAGCATCACCACACTTGGCTAGTTTTTAAAAAAATTTGTTGTAGAGATGAAGTGTTACTATGTTGCCCAAGCTGGTCTCCAACTCCTGGCCACCAGAAATTCAAGATTAGTCTGGCCAACATGGTAAAACCCCGTCTCTACTAAAAATACAAATATTAGCCTGGTGTGGTGACATGCGCCTGTAGTCCCAGCTACTTGGGAGAGTGCGGCAGGAAATCACATGAACCCGGGAGGCAGAGATTGCAGTGAGCCAAGATCGTGCCACTGCACTCCATTCTGGGCAGTGGAGTAAGACTCTGTCTCAGAACAGAATCATAGCAATCAGAAAATCTCAGAGGGGGATAAATGCAAGGCAAGTATTGAAATAAAGGTGACAGGAGATTGGGCGCAGTGGCTCACACCTGTAATCCTACCACTTTGGAGGCTGAGGTGAGAGGATTGCTTGAGCCCAGGAGTTCAAGACCAGCCTGAGCAACATAGCAAGATCCTGTCTACAAAATAAAAAAGAAAAAAAAATTAGCCAGGTGTGGTGATGCGCACCCGTGGTCCCAGCTACTTGAAAGGCTAAATAAAGCAAGAGAGCTGCTTGATCCCAAGAGTTGGAGGCTGCAGTGAGCTGTGACTGCGCCACTGCACTCCAGCCTTGGCAGCAGAGTAACACCCTATCTCAAAAAGACAAACAAAAAACATGATAGGATGTAGGAACTGTTGAAAAAGCCAACTTCAGCTCTGCCTGTCAAAAAAGGCCTCTCTGGGGAACGGGTATTTGAGCAAACACTTGAATTGCACAAAGAACCCAGGCATTTGACCATGTACAGTGGCTCATGCCTGTAATCCCAGCAGTTTGGGAGGCCAAGGTGGATGGATCACCCGAGGTCAGGAGTTCAAGACCAGCCTGGCCAACGTGGCGAAACCCTGTGTCTCCTAAAAGTACAAAAATTAGCCAGGTGTGATGGCACGCACCTGTAATCCCAGCTACTCAGGAGGCTGAGGCAGGAGAATCAATTGAACCTGGGAGGCAGAGGTTGCAGTGAGCCAAAATCGCACCATTGCACTCCAGCCTGAGTGACAACAGCAAGACTCGGTCTAAAAGAAGAAAGAGAGAGAGAAAGAGAGAGGAAGGAAGGAAGGAAGGAAGGAAGGAAGGAAGGAGTAAAGGAAGGAAGGAAGGAAGGAAGGAAGGAAGGAAGGAAGGAAGGAAGGAAGGAAGGCAGGCAGGCAGGCTGCCCGCCCGGCCGGCCCAAGGCCAGGTCAGGTGGGGTTTTGTAAAGACAGGCGAGAGGCTGGCTTTAGTAACTCCATCTAACCCACTGCCCCCATCTAACCTGCGCTCTCTCCGCCCACTTTTGTTTTGCATAGCACTCATCATCACACTTATCAGTTGTGTCCTGCATGCAACCCCGGGTAAGCTCCAAGAGGGCAGGAAATCTCCATCCAGGGTCATTGATTAATCCCCAATGCCAAGCATAGTGCCTGGCCCAGAAGAGATTCTCAATAATGTTTGTTTAATTAAGTAATTATTGGCACTCAGTAAGTGCTCAGTAAAAGTGATCATCAGGGCTGCCGCTGGGGATCAAGCTGTTTTGGAACGAGATGACACTCCCATCCCTGGAGGCATCCAAGCAGGGCCTAGAAGAACACGTGCTGGGAACCGTCAGCACCAGAAGAGGCTTCCAGGTCCTCTTCGGCTGTGAAGGCTATCAGGTCTGCCCTACACCCAGTGCGAGGGATGGGGCCGAGCTTGGGCTGCAGCTGCGGGAACAGACAGGGCTGGACAGTGTGAGCAGCCGGAGCACAGCAGCACCAAGCTGGAGAAGCCGCCTGCATTTCCCAATCACTAGAGATGTATTAGCACCTCCAAGTGCGGCCTCCTACACTGCTTAATGAGGAACGCAATCATTATGGGGGGCTTGGGGTTCTGGGGTTGGAAGGAAAGAAAAAACTTTTTTTGCCGACATTGTGTACAGAGTGCCAGGCAGAATGGACTTAAATCCTCCCTCAAAGGGCCCCCTGGGCAGGGCACTTCCTGCAGACAATTGGAACTTGGCCTGTAGGGTTCGACTTCCTTTGTGTTAACTAATTTCTGACGCGGGGTTTTCAGCTATTTATTTCTAGAACAATACACTCACTGCAACAGTCCGCTGGTGCAGCCATCTTCCTCAGTGGCAGCGCCACACTGTCCCTGGCTTTCCCCCTCGGCAGGAGGGGAGGGAGGTGTGCAAAGCCAGGGAAAAGAAGTGGCTGGAAGCAGTCAAGCCCTGTGCCCCGACAAATGCAAGTCTCATTTTCAGCTCTCTGGAGCCAGAATGCAAGTGAGGGGTTTCAGAGCCCCTAGGATTTCTGGGCAGGCAAGTGACAATGTGGTGGGGGGAAAGAAGGCGCAACCCCAAGAAGAAAACCTTCCTCCCTGGGTCATTAACCGAGCCCCCCCCCAAGCCTCCCGCCTACTCGCCCGCTTTCCCCGTTTCTGTAATTGTTTTCTAATCTGCTTGCCGCTTCCTGCTTCCTCCAAGCCACCTTAATTGGGAACTCTTGAGTTCACAAGGAAAGTTCCTCTCTGCTCTCTGAGGACACCTATCGAGGGTGAGCCAGCCTCTTCATCATAATTCTTACCAGACATGGCTAATAATGACCCTCTTTCACTAATGAAAAAAACACACACATGCACACATTGTGGCTGCGGTAATTAAGCCTGTGACGAGTTGAGTTGGAGGGAAATTAGATTTATTTACACGCTGTTCTGTTGCTGATGAGGCACGAGCTATCAGGAAGCTTTCTTATTAACCCTCATTTACAGGGTATGCTCTTTTGTGCCTCTACGAACCCTCTGTAAATTGTAGTTGGTTAAAAAATAATAATAATTAGCCATTCTTAGAGTTTTCTCCTATAACTCTGTTAATCCTTGAGTTATACTACCCAGATGCTGACGGTAATAAAATGCCCAAAGGATTTCAGATCTGAGCTGCAGCCATATCAACGCGTCCGCCAACAAGTGTTTCTGGAATGCCTGCCACCAGGAAGACCCTGTGCCAGGGACATTGTGGATCAAACGTGGAGTCAGCCGGGCGCGGTGGCTCACGCCTGTAATCCTAGCACTTTGGGAGGCCAAGGCAGGCGGATCACGAGGGAAGAGATCAAGACCATCCTGGCCAACATGGTGAAACCCCATCTCTACTAAAAATACAAAAATTAGCTGGGCATGGTGGCACGCACCAGTAGTCCCAGCTACTTGAGAGGCTGAGGCAGAAGAATTGCTTGAATCCAGGAGGCGGAGGTTGCAGTGAGCCGAGATCGTGCCACTGCACTCCAGCCTGGCACCTGGCGACAGAGTGAGACTCTATCTCAAGTTTTTTAAAAAAAGTGTAGTCAGAAACGGCCCTGTCTCAGAGGAGATTATGAAATCTTCCCTCTGGAAAGGAACTGGGTGAATGACTGATTGAGGTAGAAAAAGAACAATGCAGGGGCCAGACTGAAAGCCAGGCCAAGTTTAAGGTTTCAGAAGAAGAAATAGGGAGGCACTGAAGGTTTGTGAGTGAGGGAGGGGAGGTAAATGCAGTGTTTAAACAAAATTAGGTGAGAGCCCACAGAGATGACTGGAAGGTTTCAAAGTCAAGGGTTTTCAGAACGGACTTGCTGTCCACTGTTGATCGCCTCCTTTGAGTATTTCTATACTCAAAGAATATAGAGGCCTAAGAGGCCATGCTGTGGCTATGACACATAGGTCTGGGGCTTGGTGTGCAAATCCTGGAAGCAGCCTGCATTAGCCCAGGCCGCCTGTCACCCCTGGGGTCTGAGAGGCTGTGAGTGCGTGGCCCACCACCATCTTAATGACAGCTCTCTCTTTGGAGGGACTGTCATTTCACTAAACACACATACTGACACTAAAATGCTTCCCAATTTCAGAAATATTAGGCAATGACAAAATATGCGTCTTAGAATGAAAACAACACGATCATCAAACACTTGGAAAGCAGCCTTTTGGAAGGCCGGTCCCCGCCACAGTGATACAGAATTGGGT
Organism: Cebus imitator; assembly: GCF_001604975.1. Classification (NCBI taxonomy): domain Eukaryota; kingdom Metazoa; phylum Chordata; class Mammalia; order Primates; family Cebidae; genus Cebus; species Cebus imitator. The sequence goes on along the minus strand of NW_016107378.1, from coordinate 6,040,226 downwards.
CCCTCCCCTGAGTTCCAACACTGGCCAAGACAAGGAGCACCCGGGCTGCCAACGATGACTCTGTGGCACCTTTCAGGGGTATCTTCCCACCAAATGCATGGCTCAAAAGGTCCCTGCCATCCTTTAAGCTTGGACCCAGGGAAGCTTCAAGTTGGAAAGGACCTAAGAGACTACCTCATCTGGCCCAGCTCTCACCTCCTAAAGGCCACCAGCGCCAGCTGGCACACCTGCATGGAAGGGAGGAGGTGACAACCATCACTACCTCCCAGGGCAAACAGGCAAGAAGGCAGGGGTCATGGGTGGGCTGAGGAACAGGGGGAAATACGCATGATGAGTTCAGACACTTGTGAGCACCCCTGAGGACAAGTCCATTGTGAGATGGGGGTGGGGAAGCCAGCATTCAGGGGAGCAGACAAGAGCAGGCCTCAGAGCCCCTGTCCACGTGGCTGCATAATTCTTTGTTTTCTTCTAGAGTGTGTGGCACTTTTAAAAGTCAAAGTCCTGCCAAAAGACAGAAATCCCACCCAACTATGGTGAGAAGTCCCATTCCATGTCACCAACATGCAACAGACAGCTGGCCTTGTGCTCAAGTGTTTTGTTTTTCTTATAAATTACTTGTCACAATGCACAATGACAGTTATTTCTTTTCCGTCACACTGTGCCTTGCTGGGATCGAATCCAACACTTCTGTGTCCTCCACACCAAAGACAAAAAATAGACTTTTAGTCAATGCTTCTTTATAAGGGCCAAGAATTTCCATTCTCATTTTCCCTGTGTTTCCACAGGTTCATGTACTATTGGAGATTCCACCGGTTCATGATGCTCTCCCCAACTCAGCTTAAAACTACATTGACATCTCCTGTAGTCTGAACTTCTAGCAAAGGGAGCCTTCAGGAATGAGTTCATATAACCACTCTCATGTTCCTGTGCAGAGAAGATTAAATGAATAAGGAGACCAACCCCTGCCCCCCAGTCCTACCAACAGCAAGGCTTGATGAACCACCTGCTTGAAGTAAGTTTCCAGGACACTAGGAGCACCTGCATAGTGAGGACTGCCATGCCCATGCCGAAGATGAACGCCGTTTCCCCAGCATTTGAAAATCACCATGGCCCTCTCCCATAGAACTCACCTATCGGTAACTTCTAAAATCATCACATCTCCACAAGCTATTGTAGACACTCAAACCAAGCCAGACACGTGACCACCTGCCTCCAGGTCCCCCTTGGGTGAGGTGAGGAGCCCGGCTCAGCAGGAAATATGCCCCTATCACCAATTCCGATGAAGAATGGCCTCGAAGACAAACACCCCACGTGCCCCGGACAGCCCCAGCAGCTAACTCAGGTTTCCCTGCCATGGCAGGTTCAAGATTAATTTCCCCCAAAAGAAACAATGACTCATGGCTCCTCCTCTCCTCTCCCCGCAGGCAGGCACGTTAATCCCTCCCTCAGAGCCATCCTCGGCTCCTCCCCTCCACACCGTTGGTCCGGTCTGGCTGTGGTCACCCTGATTCAGAATTGCGGCCCCTCCTCCCCAGGAGACTGTAAAACAACCCAGGCTTCTCCAGCCTCTCATCAGACTCCAAGTGGACACCTACTAAGTGGTAGGCACTTCCTGCCTCGCCTTCACCTGCCAAAGGTGGAAAATGGTTTACCCAGGAGCCTAAACACCAGAAGCTTCCAGATCAGGAATTGTTATAAAGGATTTTGTTTTTTCTGCCACCCAGGCTGAAGTGCAGTGGCACAATCTCAGCTCACTGCAACCTCCGCCCCCTGGGAATCGATTCTCCTGCCTCAGCCTCCAGAGTAGCTGGGATTACAGGTGCCCGCAACCATGTCCGGCTAATTTTTTTATTTTTAGTAAAGACAGGATTTCGCCATGCTAGCCAGGCTGGTCTGGAACTCCTGGCCTCACGTGATCCACCCACCTCCGCCTCCCATATTCCTTAAAGAATGGCAAGGGGTACACATGTGAGTGATAGAACTTTAAAGCAAAAGCAAGGGAGTGATCACCATAAAAGTCAAGCTAGCGGTTCTTTCTGGAAGAAAGGAGGATGGGGAACAAGGATAGGGTTTCAGAAGTAGCTTGCAAAGTACTATTTCTAGACCTGGGAAGTGGTTTCAATTGCGTTCACCTTACAAATATTCACTAAGTTCTACTTTGTGGGTTTGAATAGATCTGTGTTTCATTTTGCAATAAAACCATTTTTTAAAAAACAATGAAAGGAAAGCTTGCTACCCCCTTGCCCAGAGGCAGTGCAACCCAAGAGCCAGCAAATGGCTGGAGGGTGACATCAAGCCAGCCCAGGGTCAGCTTACAGACCAGGTGCTACAGGCCCTAACAGACAACCCTGGCAGGACCACAGCAGCCTCAGGAGCAGCAGGTACTGATGAGAGTTCTCAGCCAGGGGTGCGCTTTGCAGGGCAATGGCTGTTGTAAAGCATGGAGTTGTACTCCTGCAAATCCAGACACACTGACCCTTCCTGCTTTTAACCACTGTGCCCGCTTAGAGTTAAGATCCCCAAACTCTGGAAGTATTATGAGTTTGGAATGTGTTGGGTGCCTAACATTCCAAGCGTGAAGTCCTTTTCTGTGTAATTCAAAAACCTCCTTCAGAGAGGTGGCCCTGTCTGCGCAGATGAGGCCAGGGTCCCTGCTGCACCTGCCCTTTGGCCCTGGTTCTCTTCAGAGAGATTTCTAGTTGTGGGTGTTCCCCTGGGCTATAGATCTGAGGGCCAGGATCACTTTGGACTTGCTTACACTGTAACCCCAGTGTCCAGTGTTTACCCAGTGAATGGATGGATGGAGGGGTGAATGAGTGGGTGGACGGATTGATGAATGGATGGATGGGTAGATGGGTGGATGTATGGGATGGGTGGGTGGATGTATGGGTGGATGGGTGAGTGGATGGATGGGTGGATGGGTGGGTGGATGGATTGATGAATGGATGGATGGGT
>NW_016107378.1:6027828-6036755 GCF_001604975.1 Cebus imitator | reverse complement strand
GATGGATGGGTGGATGGGTTGATGAATGGACAGATGGGTAGATGGGTGGATGAATGGGTGGATGGGTGGGTGGATGGATGGGTGGATGTGTGGATGGATGGATGGGTGAATGGGTTGGTGGGTGGATGGGTTGATGAGTGGATGGGTGGGTAGTGGGTGGACGGATGGGTAGATGGGTGGATGAATGGGTGGACGAGTGGGTGGATGGATGGGTTGATGGGTGGGTGGATGAATGGGTGTATGGGTGGGTGGATGGATGGGTGGATGGGTGGGTGGGTGGATGGATGGGTGGGTGGGGTGGGTGGAGTGGGTAGATGGATGGTTTAATGAATGGATGGATGGATGAACTAATGAATAAATTTGTCACCCTTCCATAAGAGCTTTCTTCTCTAGCATATACTCTAGGGGATCAGGAATCCTATCTGTCTTATTACCACGAACCCATCAGCACCTGAGTCAGGGCTCAGCACACAACAGGCCTCTCGTATATTTTTATAAATGAATGACTGACAAAAAGCCAACTGTGCTGGGGACAGAGGATATGAAGATGACCAAGACAAGGTCCTGCCACCAGGGACCTCACCATTTATCCAGGAAGGGAGAAACACACAGCAGACAAAGTGACGAGGGCAGGCGGCACAAGATGGAGGCACAGACTGAACTCAAACTGAGCAGAGAATGAGGGAGGGCTTCCCACAGGAGGGGGCGTGGACCTGACTCCTGAAGGAAAAGCCAGAAAGTCTCCCCCTGAGACTCAGGACAGCACCCCACAGGCAGTGGCTGGGGTCCCCTTCACCCCACTGACTCCTCCCCAGACCATCCAAGAGTCATCTCCCCAAATTCCCCCTGCTGTGCCATCACCACCACCTCCCTCCAACACACCCACATGCACACACACACATGCACACACACACACGTGCACGCACACACATGCACACGCGCGTGCACACCCACGCGCACACACCCACGCGTGCGCACACACACACACACGCACACACACACACTCTCTGAGAAAGCCCTTTGCCTTCCAAACGCATGATCTTAGAGAGGTTCGGCCCAGGTCACTTGCCCACTCTGCGACCTGGGTCTCCCCAGCAGTAAAAGGAGATGATGACAGTGCCTTCCTCACAGGGCTGCTGGGAGTTAGATGTAAGAAACCATGAAGGGTCCTGCACAGCACTGGGCACCATCGCTGCCAACAGCTGCATTCTGATTGCCATTGCTACAACTGAGGAGGCCACGCGACAGGGGCAAGGAAACCTGGCCTGTGCCAGACTGCTCCCGCATCTCGGCAGGGCCTTCACCCTACACCCGGATCGGACCCCCAGCAAGCCTGCTCAAATGCAGCGAGGTCTGGAAAGAAACCCAAGATTGTGCGTTCCTAACAGCTCCCGGTGAGGAGGACGACGCTGGTCCCAGGACCACACTCTGAGTAGCAAAGAGCCCAATGAAACTGATTTCCTCACCTGCAAAACAGAAGCCATAAAAACCACCTCCCAGGGCTGCTGTGAAGAGTAAATGCAGCAATGTGTATGGGGGCCCTCCAGCACCCAGACAGGCACAGCGTGGGCGCTGAGAAAATAGCAGCTCCCTCCCCCATTTCCTCCCTCTTCTTCTCCCACTAACCAGCTAATTCTGAATACTGTTCACCTCTGCACACATACCCAAAGCACAGTAACAGTGTTCAAATAAAGCTTAAGAGGGAATACATACATAAATGAATCCTTTAAAAAGAGAGGGAGACAGAGAGAGGGTCTCCTTCAATTGCCCAGGCTGGAGTACAGTGGCACGATCACATCTCACTGCAGCAGCCTCCAACTCCTGGACTCAAGTGATCCTCCCACCTCAGCCTCCCAAGTAGCTAAGACTACAGGAGCATGGCCAGTTAATTTAAAAAAAAAAAAAAAAAAACTGTAGAGAAGATGTCTCACTGTGTTGCCCACTACACTCATTACAGGTATGAGCCACTGCACAAAGCCCAAATCCATATTTAAAAGCTGCTCAGTAAAGGTGTTGAGGCCGAGCAGGCTGAACCTCCATGCTTAGACACCTAGAGGAGCATTATGTTCAGAACTGCCAGCCCTACTGGGAGAGGCCTGTGAATCACAATCCCCACACTAGGTTATATTAGGCATGGTGCAGGCCCCAGGCACTCTAGAAGGAAACTAGCCTCTGCGGATGGCCTACGCTCAGGTGGTGTCCACCTTTCCCCACGTCTTCCCTCATCTCTGGCTGCAGGAGCCCATGGCGCCCAGACAGACTGCCCCACTCAGAAGTCTGTGGCCAGCCCTTCGCAGGGCACAAAGACCCCGAGTGAGCTTCCCACCCCCCTGTGGGGCTGGTGAGGCAGGAACGACCACGTCTGTGTCTGGACAAGAGGACTAATGCTCACAGGGTCAAGCAATTTGATGAGATCAGGCCAGGAAGAAGAAAAGATGGGCATCCCGCACCTCATTCTAGAACAATTTCCCCAGCATAAGAAGGCCCGAGCCTTACTCTCCAAGTGCAGAGGGGGGGACTGGAGAGTTGGCAGCGGTCACTCAGGATGTGCAAGGACCCTCCAGACTCTCCCAGTACCTTCCACCCTCGGGAACGGCCTCTGTGGGGCCCTTTGAGTCATCTTCAACACCCCATCTGAAGGCTGGCTGGGCCCAGGCAACCAGCCCAACGCTTGGTCTTAGAGGATCTTATTCTAATAATTGAGGAGGAAATGAGCCAAGTAAAAAGCCCACAACCTCCACATCACTGAAATGAAAATGTTTAATCTCATCAGTTTCTTTTCACATCCCTTTTGTGATCATAGCTCACTGCAGCCTCGGACTCCTGGGCTCAAGCTGTCCTCCCACTTCAGCCTCCTGAGTATCTGGGATTACAGGCATGTGTCACCAGGTCTGACTAACTGTTGGATTTTTAGTAGAGAGGGGGTCTTGCTATGTCACCCAGGCTAGTCTCAAACTCCTGGCCTCAAGCAAGCCTCCGTCCTCAGCCTCCCGAAGCACTGGGATTACAGGCATGAGCCACTATGCCCAGCATCCCTTTCTTATTCAGGTTACACTCGAAAATCTTAGGCAAACTAGGTGACACCGAGTATTTTTTGTTATTATTCTTTGTATTCTGGTTTTTGTTTTTTGTTTTTTGTTTTTTTTTTTTGAGACAGGGTCTCACTCTGTTGCCCAGGCTGCAGTGCAGTGGTGCAATCATGGCTCACGGCAGCCTCTACCTCCCAGGCTCAGATAATCCTCCCAGCTCAGCCTCCTGAGTAGATGGAACTACAGATACATGCCACCACACCTGGCTGACTTTTGCATTTTTGCTAGAGGTGGGGTTTTGCCTTGCTGGACAGTAAGATTTTACACAAATGAGCACACAAATCAAGATATGAGGCATTCCCTACACCCCAGTAGGTTCCCACACGCCCCTCCGAAGGCAGTCACTTATGCGTCTCTATCCCAGACATCCACTCTGCTGCTCCCCAGCATGCAGGAACAGAGGCATGCACCCCCTTCTCTGCTGAATCTGCTTCCTTTGCTCAACATAATGCCTACACGAGTCACCCGCAGTTGGGGGCAGCGGCTGGTTGTTCATTCTTATGGCTGTGTTCATAATTTTTGTTTGCCAAAGGGTCAGTTTCCACCCAATCCTGTTGTCCCATCCATGTCACCACAAACCAATAGAAGACCACAGATCAGATCAGCCAGTTCCTTCCTTCCTGGCATTTGCCGGGCAGCTGGTTTAAGGTTTAAAACATTTCCATCACCACGTCTGGCAACCAGACACCACTCAGCTGAGAGCTCCCTCTCTCCTCCGACGGCCCCTTGTCCAGAAAGTCTCACAGCTGAGGCAGCCTGCTGGCCCCAGGGACAGGAGGAGACAGGAAAGGGGCTGTCACTGTGAGTCACCCACTCCCACAACCAAACTGCAAAAGGAAGGAGGTCGATGTGCCCTTCTCAGGCCAAAGGGAGATGCGTGTGGGGAAGATGGCAAGAGCCTCCAACCCCACAGACAACCCCTCACTCCCATGCCCTGCCGCACAGGAGGGGAACCTGAGAGCCACTCCCAAACATGCAGCCTCTCATCGCTGGTCCCCTCCATCTGGGCCAGTGCAAGAGAAGACCACGCTGCACGGAGTCCCACTTACTCCACCAGCAGATAAGTCTTAAAAACGTGACGGTGTTTTCCATGGAAAGCAGTATGACCGTTCCTGAAAAAAAATAAAGCAACCCAATGTCCACCAACCAAGGAAAGGGTAAACACAGTGGACTATGATTCAGCCTTAAAATGGAAGGCAGGCTGGGACTGAGCTCACGAGGTCCTGCAGAGCAGAGGCTTAAATCCAAGGTCATGGCAAAACATCGAAGTTCATTGCCAGAACTGTGATGTTACAGAAAAGGACCGTGGAAGGTGCGTGCAAGACCCAACGCAGAATCGTGGCCTGAATGGGCTCACTGAGGACGTTCAGCATCAGTGGGAACAGGGGGAAAGCTACAAGGCCTGCCGGCAGATCTACAGCATGGAGGTGGCTCCAAAGATCAACTTCTTGGTGGAAATGAACTGGCTGGATCCAGCAGGGCTGCCGAGGTCTGTGGACAGCATGCCCAGCATGAAACCTCCCTTGCACCTCTCTTTCTTTTTCTTTTCTTTTTTTTTTTTTTTTTTTTTTTTTTTTTTGAGATGGAGTCTTGCTCTGTCCCCCAGGCTAGAGTGCAATGGCGTGATCTCAGCTCACTGCAACCTCTGTCTCCCGGGTTCAAGCAATTCTCCTGCCTCAGCTCCCTCCAGTAGCTGGGACTACAGGCATGCACTACCACACCCAGCTAATTTTTTTTTTAATTTTACTTTTAGTAGAGACGGGGTTTCACCACGTTGGCCAGGCTGGTCTCAAACTCCTGACCTCAAGTGATCTGCCCACCTCGTTCTCTCAAAGTGCTGGGATTACAGGCGTGAGCCACCGCAGCCAGCTGAGTGCCTCCACCCCTTTTCTTCCTACAACTCCATTCTTAGTTCCCTTTCTCTACCATCACCTCAATCCAATGTATGCAAAGAGGCTGCCACATAGAGGAGCAACCCCATGAGCTAGCATGGGCCCTCTCTTTCATTAAGTGAAAGAAAAAACTGACTAGGACGGTGTTTGCCAAGGCCTGGGAAAAGGGCCATGAGGAGCTTGTGTATAATGGGAGCATCGCTTCATTCCGGGAAGATGAAAACGTTCTGGAGATGGATGGTGGTGGCGGCTGCATGGAAAGGTGAATGTACTGTACTTATCGCCACTGAACTGGACATGCAAGTGGTCAAAATGAGAAATTTCCTGTGACATATATTTTACTACAATAAAAATGAATTTTCCTGGGCACAGTGGCTCAGGACTGTAATTCCAGCACTTTGGGAGGCCAAGGCAGGAGGACTGCTTGAGCCCAGGAGTTTGAGATCAGCCTGGGCAACAGAGTGAGACCTCATCTCCACCCACAAAAAAAAAAATTTTTAATTGGCTGGACATGGTAGCATGTACCTGGAGTCCCAGCTACTTGGGAAGCTGAGGCAGGAGAATCACTTGAGCCGGGAAGTCAAGGCTGCAGTGAGCCATGATCACACCACTGCACTCCAGTCTGGACAACAGAATGAGACCCTGCCTCAAAAAATAAAAAATTAAGTCAAAGAGGAAGGAGGAAACTCTGATATATGCTACAAATTGGATGAACCTTGAGGACATTATGCAAAGGGATACAAGCCAGGCGCAAAAAGACAAATATTATATGACGCCACTCACGTGAGGTCCTACCTGTGGTGGTCAAATTAATACAGACAGTAGAATAGTGGCTGTCAGGGCCTGGGGGGTGGGGAATGGGGAGTTAGCGTTTAACAGGAATAGCGTTTCACCTGGGGAAATGAAAAGAACTCTGGAGATGGATGGTGGTGGCAGCTGCACAAGAATGTGAATGTGCCTGATTCTGCTGAACTGCGCACTTAAAATGGTTAAGACAGTAAATTTTAACTCATGTATTTTACCACAAATTTTAATGGAGGAAAACAGCAGAATTCTGAGAAAATGTACAGCAGGCAGATGTAAGAAAATTTAAAGCAGAAGTCAGGATATTAACATAGGACCAAATGCAATTCAAGGGAAGTATCATTCAATAAGACAAGGTAGCTTCGTATTTTTTAAGCAAAGGTTTGCAGCCCTAGCAAGCCTGAAGGAGGAGCCAGGCACAGAGGGTGAGGAATCTCCCGCCCAAGAAGTGACAGGAAGGCTTGTCTCCCTTCTCACACGCACTCCCAACATCGCTCCCAGGAAAGCCAGGTTTGTGGTGGGCAAGAAAACGTTCATGCTTCCGTCAGCTTGAGGGAGACCCAGTGCCACAGCAGTGAGAGACCCTTCTTAAGACATCCTCCCCACTGCTTTCAACAAGCCTGTGACCTTCAGAACAACCTGAGGCTCTGGGGGACTCCCAGTCCTTTGCCTTCTTATAAAACAAACTTTCAGACCCTGGAAGGCCCAGGAAACTCAGGCCTGAGCCTGAGCCTGAGCTGCAGGGAGGCTGCCAGCCTCCATCGGAGGCCCCATCTGAAACCAACAGGCAGATTCCCCGCATCTCGGTAATAAAAGCAACCGCCCCAGCAGGGCAGACGGAGCTCGGATCCTCAGAGGCCAGGCTCATCACAGCAGTATCTTCTTTCTCACTTCCCGGCAGTGCTATGAACTTGGACCTGGGGTCCTATTTTACAGATAAGAAAACTGAGGCTCACAAGTCAAGTATTACGGTTAAAGTCCCAAGTAGGAGGTTCTGCGTGCAAACTTATGACCTGGCAGACTCCCAAACCCCAGAACCCAATTCTTTTTTTTTTTTTTTAGAGCAGGGTCTCACTGTCACCCAAGCTGTGGTGCAGTGGTGTGAACACAGCTCACTCAATGCAGTCTTGAACTCCTGGGCTCCCACCTCAGCCTCCCGAGTATCTGGGACCACAGGTGTGTGCCACTCATGCCCAGATAATTTTTTTGATTTTTTTGTAGAGATGAGGTCTCACTGTGCTGCCCAGGCTGGTCTCAAACAGCTGGCCTCAAGCCATCCTCCTGCATCAGCCTCCCAAATTCCCGGGATTACAGGCCACCGTGCCTGGCCCTAGAACCCAACTCTTAACCATTAGACTATGATGGTCTTCCGAGATGTTCAAACAACATGGGGGACTTCCTAGTCTGGAGACCAGGGAAGGTCAGTGAAGGCAGAACTCAAAATGGGCCAAGGTACCTACATCTTTGTTCCCAGTCTTGAGGCTGCATCAGGTACAAAAAGACCAAATACCCCTTAGCCATCATCACACTGATTCATATGAACCATTCTGAGATTTCACAGCACCGAGATCCAGGAATCTATTTGATCCAACAGCCCAGGGAGTGCTGTCCATTGTCACTGACATCTAATTAGACATCATTCACTGTCATCCACAACTGATTAAAAAAGGGAACTAGTGGAATGATCAGAGAGGGGCATGCACACTCAGAAGTCACACAGCAAGTTCCAACTGAGGAAGGCCTCCAGCCAGTCCTCATCCTTTAATCCCAGGGAGAGTCAGACCCCACCAGGCCCCCCAGGAACATGCCCTTGAACATAGCATCGAGGACAACATCCCAGCAGGCACCAGGACACAGAAGGGATCCTCTGAAGTCCATGCATCCTTCCAGCCAGGCCAACTGTCTGCCTGCCAGCCTGAGTGCGGCCCTTCGTATTTTACTGCTAATTAATTTGGATGGAGAGGTCTTTAAAACGAGGCTTACATTGGGTCCTCCCCACTGTCTGTGAACCAATTTCATTACAACAGAAACCGTGTTGCCAAAATGAGAAATCCCCTCCTTTTCAGGCCTGTGCCCTTGAAGGCATCTTATTAGAAAAGACCATTTCTTAATTAACATTTTTGATCTTTAATCCATTACACATCCCTCTAATCCTGTACGGAGGTGCGGCTGGCCCACTTCCGCAGGCTGGCTCTGGGCTGCACGAGGCTGGCAATTTCAGCGCTGAGGGCTCGCGCACAGCTGGACTCCGCCGCGGACAGTCTGCGGCTCCCAGACACCACCTCTGCTCCAACCATGGGTATATCCCTGCGCGGGAGCCAGGAACGGGGGCATGGCGCAGACACCCCCGGATGGGCCAGTCTGCAGACAAGAGTTCATTTCATTAACCCCTGAACCCCATCTCTTCTCAGCCCAGAATGGTTTCAAGCAAAGGCTGTTTTAGCAGATCGGGCTCCCGCCAAGCGTGAGAGCCACTAGGCTGGGCTTCCCTTCCACACACATCGCCTGCAACTCCGCCACATCTAAACAGAGAGCCGGTGCCATCAAGGTCACAGCACATGCACTCCCATGCCATCCCCAGCTTTGGAAAGCACTGGACCTGCCCCATGACTCTGTCCTTCCTGAAAGGTTTCCTTCAACCTGCAATGTCAACGTGGCCCTAGACCTTGGCTCCTCTGTTCTCAGTCTGTGCTTACCCCCCAGTGGGCGCCTCTGTCCCAGCCACACACTGATGGTACCCAAAACACATCCCAGTCCCCTCCTCCCACGATTGCCAGACCACAGGTTCAAGTGCCCCCTCAGTATCTCACGGGCATCTCAAGCTTATCATGGACAAGCCACCCTCTTGAGCCACAGCATTCACCCCGAGCTACCCTACATCCAGACCCCTTCTCCCAGCGCCCCGCACCTCAGTGAGCACAGCCCCAGCCACCAGCTGCCCAGGCCAAAAACCTTGCGGCTTCCTCAGCTCCTCTCCTTTTCTCATGCCCAACATCCAGTCCAGAGACAAACCCTGTTCAACCTACCTCCAAAAGGAAACTTGGGCTCGTGCCTGTAATCCCAGCACTTTGGGAGGCTGAGGCAGGCAGATCACCTGAGGTCAGGAGTTTGAGACCTGCCTGGCCAACATGGTGAAACCCTG
>NW_016107378.1:6012221-6027560 GCF_001604975.1 Cebus imitator | reverse complement strand
GGAGGGAAAGAGAGAGGGGGAGGGAGGGAGGGAAAAAAGAAAGAGGAAAGGGAGGGGAGGGGAGGGGAGGGGGAAGAGGGAGAGGAAGGGGAAAGGGGAAAGGGAAAGGGGAAAGGGGAAAGGAAAACAGGAAAAGAAAAAGAAGAAGAAACTCAGAGTCTGACCTCTGCTTACCTCCTGACCTTGCTCCCAGCCCCAACAGCTCACACCCAGATGAGTCCTTGGTCAGCCCCGACACACAGCTAGAGGAATCCCTTCCAGATATAAACCTGATCACGCTGCTGCCCTGCGCAAAGCCCTCCCTGGCTCCGCATCAACTCAGAAAAAAAGCCACGGCACCCACTATGGCTCCAGACCTGAAATGAGACACTTCTGCCTGCTTCTCTAGACAACCTCCCAGCCTCACCTCCTTCCCCTCTGCTTGTCTTTCCCCTCTCCCCTCTCACCTCCCTGACCTCACCCTTCCCCCTACCTCATTTCACACCCCGTCTCCCTCCCTCACCTCCAAACCCACCTCTCCCTCCTCTGCCTGGCACTTGCTCTCCTCCTTCTGTACCACAGTGGGGGGCACCTGGGACACTGCTCCCGCTGCTGTGCATGGCTCTGATGCCCCCTCCTCGGCACAGAGGCCTCCCTGACCACCCCTTGCAGCCGGGGCCTCTCATCCTCACCTCCCACCACTCTACCTGGCCACCCTGCCCGCCACCCCTAGTGAAAACGTGGTGCATTTTTATTCATTGATTCATTTTTTACTTTTCTAGCACCATCTCCCCGCAAGACTGTGAGCTCTGAGCACAGCAGAGACTTTGTCAGTTCTGTTTCTGGATGTCCGCCAGCACACGATAGTTGCTCAATAACATCTGTGAGTGAAAGAATGAAGACAAGAATGAATGAATGAACAAATGAATGAATGAAGAGAGGAAGGAATGAGTAGGCCCTAGTGGATCTTGCCAGTGGTACAGGCTCACAGCCATCACAGCCCTTCAAGGAGAGGTCTTGCCAACAGCAATGGAGAAGGTGGTTAGACATAAAGTAGAACTTCCCAGTGCTAGAAGTCTTGAGAAACTGTCCATCCATGAGTAAAAACATAGTGTGAGCCTGGTGCTGTATTACCGAGGTCAGCAGGGGGTAGGGGGTGGAAGAGAATCTGGTCCGATGGGAGGGAGATGAAGCCTATGAACGGCTCAGGAAAAGGGACAAGCCAGCATGTGGTCGTCACAGGCTCTGAAGGGCAGGATGGGAGTTCATGGAAAGGACAGGCCCCCCAGGAGACACATGTGCAAAGGCTTTGTGGAGGGCAGGGACGGCGGCTGGGCCTCCGAAGACTGCCGCTTTGGAGTAAGTGGGAAGCGGGAGAGAGGGCACTCTGGGAGGGCCTGTACAAGGCGCAGGGACTGGGATGCAGAGGGAGGACAAAGTGGGGGCCTACAAGAGACAGTCTCCAGGCCCTGTGATATCGCCCACCAACGTGGCTCTCCCAGCCCACTGCCCCAGTGAAGCCCCCATTGCTTCCACCTGGCCCAGGGCATGAAGACTTCCCCAGGTTGCTGGTGGCCTCTGAATCCAGCCAGCCGCAGCACTGGCCCAAGTCTGGGTCTCTCAACTCCTCATCTAGTGCTCCTGCTGTTTACCATGCTCCAAGCTCCCCCATCATCTGGCCAACCAAGCTACCAGTCCAGACCTTGACCTGAGCCCTCTAGGCCATCGTGCCGTGAGTATAAGGTCGACAGGCCTCTCCACAGCAGCTGGAAGCCAAGGCTTCCAGGCCCTCTGCCTTCCCTCCCTCACACCAGAGCTTGAAGGGGTGCTGGACAGCTGGAGGAGCAGAGAGGCCAATCTTCCCCTCTGCCAAGACCCAAGGCACCTCCAGGTCAAGCCCCAGGAGCTGGGCTGAGAGTTGTTGTTCAGAAGTAGGACTAATAGCACCCCAATGGAGACTGACAGCATTTGGCTGTGTCCTGTGTCCCCATCAAAATCGCATCTTGAATTTTTTTTTTTTTTTTGAGAAGGAATCTCGTTCTCTTGTTCTGTTGCCCAGGCTGAAGTGCAATGACTCACTGCAACCTCCACCTCCTAGGTTCGAGCAATTCTCCTGCCTCAGCCTCCTGAGAGTAGCTGGGATTACAGTCATGCACCACCACACCTGGCTAATTTTTGTATTTTTAGTAGAAACAGGGTTTCACCATGGTAGCCAGGTTGGTCTTGAACTCCTCACCTCAAGTGATCCTCCCACCTCGGCCTCCCAAAGTGCTGGGATTACAGGCATGAGACAGGGAGCACAGCCTCATCTTGAATTGCAGTTCCCATAATTCCCATGTGTTGTGGGAGGGACCCTGTGGGAGAAAATGGACTCATGGGGGCCATTTCCCCATACTGTTCTTGTGGTAGTGAGTAAGTCTCATGAGATCTGATGATTTTATAAGGGGTGTCCCCCTTTGCCTGACTCTCATTCTTTCTTGCCTGCCACCATGTAAGACGTGCCTTTGCTCCTCCTTTGCTTTTCACCAGGATTGTGAGGGCTCCCCAGCTATGTGGAAATGTGAGGCCATTAAACCTCTTTTTCTTTATAAATTATAGAGTCTTGGGTATTTCTTCATAGCAGTATGAAAATGGACTAATACAGAGAATTTTCAGCTCCTAAATACCCTTGCTGTGTTAGCCAGGGTTCTCCCAGGAACTAGAACCAAGAGGATCCACATATGGATATACCAAAAGAGATGTTATGAGGGCCTGGATCACACAATTACAGAGTCTGAGATGTCCCATCCTCTGTCGTCTGCAAGCTGGAAGCCCAGGAAACCTGATGCTGTGGCTCAAGTCTAAGCCCCAAGGCCTGAGAAGCAGGGGAGCCAATGTTGTCAGTCCCAGCCCTAGGCTGAAGGCCTGAGAAACAGCAGTGCTGACGTCCAAGGGCAGGAGAAGATGGATGGCCCGGCTCAAACAGAGAGGGCAAATTCACCCTTCTTTTGCCTTTTCGTTCTATCCCGATCATCAGCGGATTGGATGACACCAGCCTGCACTGGTGAGGGCCGTCTGCTTTATTCAGTCCAGACATCGCAATACTCATCCCTTCCAGAAACACCTGCACAGACACATCCTGAAATCATGTTTCACCAGCTGTCTGGGCAGCCCTTAGTCCAGACACAAAACTGGCCATCACACCTGCTCTGGCACGCAGGTCCAAGCATCCTTTGTGAAACTGTGGGTCAGACACAGCCTCACCCCTGTTGTCCTGGGGGGTCCCAGCTTCAGTGGACAAGGAAGTGCCAGGTTCTAAAATTAGTCTTTGAGGCAAATGTATCTTAGAGTCAAAGTTATTCCCCAAAACTCTTTCCCCTCCCCTAAGATACAACTGCTGTTGGCTTGAGATACATCCATGAAGAAGGGCTTGGTCCATACATCAAGCATGTGGGATGAAAATACATCTTAAAATCCCAGAGTCACATCCACCTGCCCCATCAGGGGCCACAGAGACCAACACCCGAGGGAACAGGAGATTCTCACCCACATCACAGCTTGGCTTATTCCATTCTCACACTGCTATGAAGAAATATTTGAGACTGGGTAGTTTATAAAGGAAAGAGGTTTAATTGACTAACAGTTCCACATCACTGGGGAGGCCTCAGGAAACTTACAATCATGGCAGAAGGCAAAGGAGAAGCAGGCACCTTCTTCACAGGGCGGCAAGGTGGAGCGAGTGCTGAGCAAAGGGGGAAGTGCCTTATAAAACCATTAGATTGGCCAGCCACGGTGTCTCACGCCTGTAATCCCAGCACTTTGGGAGGCCCAGGCGGGTGGATCACCTGAGGTCAGGAGTTCGAGACCAGCCTGCCAACATGAGGAAATCCCATCTCTACTAAAAATACAAAAATTAGTTGGGCATGTTGGCGGGCACCTGTAATCCCAGCTACTCGGGAGGCCAAGACAGGAAAATCGCTTGAACCCGGGAAGCAGAGGTCGCAGAGATCCAAGACGGTGCCACTGCAGTCCAGCCTGGGTGACTCCCATGATTATATTACATCCACCTGTTCCACCCGACACGTGGGGATTTGGAGGATTACAATTCAAGAGATTTGGGTGGGGACACAGCACCTAACCACATCCCAGCTTCCCTGAGTAAGCCAGCTCCTATTAACTGAAATTGCCAAATCTCTTTACATTGTTATTGTCTTCATTTTTTGGCAAATATGGCTAAGTTGGAAGAAGTTAAATGACAATGACCTATACGTTTGCATATGCTGCTGTCAGCAAAGTAAAAGGCGAGTGGAATATGTGCTATAGTGCAGCTCTACCACAAACTTGCTGTGTGACACTGGGCAAAATGCCTAGCCTCTCTGAGCCTCAATTTCCACATATAAAAACAAGAATGATAATACCAATGGTCAAAGTGTGCCTGCAAGGGTTCAGTGAGGCAATGCCTATGGAAATGCCTGCTTGAGGGAGGCAAGGAGGCACAGTAACAAGCACATGGGCATTGAGGACAGTGAGCTGAGTTCAAATCCTGGCCCAGACATTTACCAACTGGCTGGCCCCAAGTCTCTGCAGGAGCGTGCAGGGAACACCAGCACAGATGCCCACAAGCTCATGGGCACAACCACAGGGGTGCTCCCAAAGTGAAGCCTCGCTGTGCAGCTGTGGTCCTATCTAAGCTGTGGCGGTCCCTGACTCGTGAGTCCTACGCAGCTCAGCCCCAGGCCCCCTGGGGTCCTCAGGCTCTGTGGCTTTGCAGGAATCAGGGACTGTGGCTGGAATCCCAGGCTGGCCACCTCTCTTTGCTGCCTCTCTCCACGTTTGGAGAAGGCATTTCCTCCCCTTCCAGCCCTGGGCCAGCGGGTCAGGTTTCCACCCAGATGGAAAGTCCCACCCAGGGCCCCCTGGAGGACAGCTCACCATGGAAACTCCACAGGGTGCCCGCCAGACAAGGGGTAGGTGGCCACTGGCAGGCCTAAGGGGGGCGGGCTCCCATTCCTGTCCACCAGGAGGGGGAGGAGGGCAGGAGAGGGAGCGGAGGCCTCCAGCCAGACTTTAGATCTCAAACACAGAACAACATCAGTACACACGCAGAGCAAAGAGTGGGTGATCGTGCGTGCATTTAGGTGTGTGTGTGTGTGTGAGCGTGCGGGTGTATTTGGGTGTGTGTGTCTATGGAATGTGGGGCAGTGGAAAGACTCTGAATTAGGAGCCACAGCCCTGAGCCCTCTAAGCATGCTGAGCCTCAGTTTCCCTAACTGCACCCCTCTTGGAAGCTGGATTCGATTCAGGTAAGATGAGTAAATGCCATCATCCAGTAAGAAGTAAGCAATGGGTGGGCGCTGCCAGATGAAGCCCCCCAGTCCTGTCAGCATAAACCACAGTCAAATGACAGTCTAGGCCGCGGGGAGGAGGGGACGCCATGAGTGAGGTGCCTCCTGCACTGTTCAGCTGAAAGCAGAAGCACACGAACAAAGCTTCCCCAGCCGTGTTCCAAGACTCCAGGGCTAGAGATAGATGGTCCCCAAAGAAAGGACAGTTTCTGAGCCCAAGAGTTTGCAGAACCCTCCTTACGACTCAAAGCATCCACAGGCATGTCGAGGGCCCTTGGAGATCCTCCTTAAAGAAACCCATTTAATTGCACTTAACCAGGCACTTAGGAAAGTTACCCGAGCAACTGCCCAGCCAGCCCCCAGACACAGACCAGTGAAGGCAGCACCACCTCTGCCCAACTCCCTCCAGGCTGCACTGCGTGGAACTCCAAGGCTGTGCGGTGCCCTGAGGCACGGAGCATTTTTCCAGGGTCAATTGAAGAAATAACTCTAAGAAAGATGTTTCTGGATCATGTGCCAAATTGTTACTGAGATGGTGCCTGCTGTTTGTCCATTGATTAATGAGGAACCACAAAATAAATTCCTCAGCATTCCGAGCCAGGGGGAAAACACTGGTCTGTCCCAAGCTCTTACATCAGATGGAAGCAGCTTTGATTCTATTTCTCTCTGGGCCTTGGCTGCCAGGAGGCTCAAAGGCATCCTGACCCTTGCCTTAGGTTTTGACATAATTAGTCTCTTCATTTATTATTTGAGCTGCCCAGTGACACACGGGCCACCTCCATGGCCTTTCATTAATCATCATCACAGTTGGTGAGTGTATATTGGAGGTATGCTGTGTGCCAGGCATCATGCCGGACACATGCCATCTACCCTCTCATCTGTCCTTGTACGATGCCACAAGGTAGGGGCTTTGTTATCCCCATTCTACAGATCAGGAAACTGAGCCCTGGGAAGGTGCAGTCACTGAGTCCAGCCCATTCTCACAGTGAATTCACTCTTAAGTGGCACTGTGTGTGTTCACCTGCCCATGCTGCCTCCTCACTCTAGAACGTGAGTGCTGAAGGCACCAGCTGTGCCCTTGTGGCCTAGAATGGCACGGATGCCTGCTACTGTGATGCATCAGGATTGAAACAAAGGCCTGCCTGCCTGAAAACCCATGCCTTCAACTCTCGTGTCTTTTGGGTCTGCAGGGTTTGGTAAACCTAACGCTAACCTTAACCTTCGATGTAATCCTAACGCTGATACCAAACCTACACTTACCTCTAGCATAATCTCAAAGGAATTCATTAATAAGCCATGAAATGCTCCCTGCCTGGCCCTGTCCTCAGCTCTATGGGGCAAGGGCTCTGGCCAAGGGGCTTGGGCCGTTTAAGGAGAGGAGATGCTGGAGCTCGGTGGCAGCATGGATGGATTCAGCGAAGATGGTGGGAGCATGTGGAGTCGGCAGCTGGGAGAAGGCAGCGGGGGCGGAAGGCTGAGGTTCCCTCCTGGGAGGCCTGGCTAGACCTGAGCAGGGCAGACCAGGCCAAGCGGGGCTGGAGCGGCAGTCACGAAGCAGGAACGCAGAGCCGACCCCCCACTCCCAGGAGCGGCTACTCTGGCCTGCGAGGGCCAGCCCAGCGGGTGGGGAGGCGATACCCTGCTCAGCTTCCTGCCCCGTTCCAGGCTGGCCAGGAGCCCCACGGCCAGCACAGGAAATAACAGGGGCCCCCAGAGGCCGCCCAGGCAGGCCTTGCTCCGAGGCCACCTGGGGAGGGAAGGAGGCCATTGTCGGCCTTTGTTTCAGTTTCCCCAGGGTTACCCGAGCTCCAAGTGGCTGCTAGGAGCTCACAAAGCTTCCCCCAACCTGCAGCTGTCCAGCCTCCCCAGCCCCAACCCTGGGGACAGGCCCGCCAGGCCCCTGGACTCTTAAAGCAGCAGGTGCCGGGTGGAAAATGAAGTCACATGCAAGTTGGGGGTTGGGAGGGCAGCCCATGCGGGCCACAGCAGGCCAGGCAGGCAAACAGACAGATGGACCAAGGCTGGGGTCTAGGGCCATACCCAGGTCAGCCCAGTACTGGGTCCAACAGCAGGGGTGTAAATCTTTGGATGGAAAGAATGTCCAGGGCCCTGAAGGTATGACAAAGAAATTGAAGAAAAACTGAAAGAAAACAGAGAGCAAGGAGACAATCTGGACATCCTGACACCCGCCTGGGCACTGTTGTGATCCTTCGAAGGAGACAGCCCAGAAATAGGCTTTTTCTGCTCATTTGCAGGACCAGGTGTGGATGAGTGAATGGTGGGTGCGTGTATGTCTGCACGTGCATGCATTTGTAAGTGCATGCATATGCACACTATGTGTATGTTGGCAGTATGAACACACTCCCGTATGCATGTATAGGTGTGCATCTGTGTGGGTGTGCATTATGTATACACATGTACTTGACTGTGTGTACATACATGTATAGTATGGAGAAACACATATGTGAAAGCCCGTATGTGTGAATGTGTGTATTGTGTGGAGTATGCATACGCCAATGGGCATGTACATGTGTGTGAGTGTGTATACATGTGCATGAGGGCACATGCGCATTGTATGCAAATCTGTACCCACGTGTATGAGTGTCCATGTGCATCGTGTGGAGTACATTTGCAGTGAGTGAGCCTATGAGCATTTATATGTATGAATGTGTGTGCATGTGTGCTTGTGTTTGTGTGCATGTCATGTGTGCGTGTTGTGTGTGGACTTGCATGCACATGCAATGACTGTGAGTTTACAGGTCACCACTGAACAGCACTCACCAGTTTGTGCCCATCAGCAATCACTCATTCTCACACTGACCCAGGTGGCTTCTCACTAGTGGTGTGTCGCTGCAATGACAGTAAGGCTCACAGCACATTCTCGTGCCCCTCATTCCACAAAGATGCAGTAAGTCTCCACTGAGTCCCCAGGCACTGTGAATCAGCAATGACAGAAAGCATGCCCCAGGCTCAGAGAGAGCCCCAACTAGCTGTGCAGACTGGACCAGTCTCCTTACCTCTGTGGGCCTCAGTTGCTCATCTGTGAGATGGGAATGCTAATACTGTGGTTAATAAGGCTTAAATGAGATAATGCATGCCACAGCCCCCTGCCTGGCACCGAGTGGATGCTCACTAAATGTTTATTATTTTTTAATCGTTATTGCTGAGACAGTGCTAATTGCTGAGGATACAACAGTAAGCAAAACAAGCACTGTCCCTGCCTCCACAAGCTTGCCGGGTTTGCAAGGCATTTAGCCTTGATAAGTAGAATAGCATAAGTAAAACGGGTCATATTCGCCAGATTAAGCTTGGATCTGATGTGTTAACTATTACCACATGGCCAGCAGCCATCAGTTAAAGCAATCAGCCATGACAAAGGGGAAAAAAATATCAGTGAAGGAAAAATAATAATTTTTTGAACCAGACAGGCATCAGATAGCCAGGTTCAGCCTAATTTCTGAGTGTGTGTGTGTGTGTGTGTGTGTGCACGCGTGCGCGCACATCTACCTGCATACTCAAGGATTTTAAGGAAATATCAGCTGACATGACAGCAGCTTAACCCCTGTGGGCTGCCCACTGTCTACGGCAGGGCACCATTGACCATACCCAACCCAGGAGCTGGGCCCTGCAGAGTGTCCACCCAGAAAGCCAAGACCAGCCAGGTGGTGCGGTCAGGCTGACCTTGGCCATTTCCTACTGGGTGCTGGCCCAAGGCTGCACAGTCCATGTGTCCAGCCCCACCCGGGGAAGAAACCCAGTCTCATGACAGCCTCAGGCCTTTGCCTTTTAGAGCAGACCCTGCCCAGCTCCCACCAACTCCCGCCCCCACCACCTTCCCAACTTGGGAAACAAGCCATGCCTCACTAACCAGGGTGCCAGGGTGAACAAGAACGGCTCCCTACAGACTCAGTTCCACCCCAAATCTGTAGGAAGATGAAGCGGATTGCCCCAGGCACTGCGGCCATGCCCAGACACTGCCAATCAAGATGTGGGGAAAAAGGCAGGAGTGGTGACGATGTGACGAGAGGAAAGGGCCCATCTCAGCCTTCTCTGTCACTCATGCAGACCCAAGCTCAGGGCCAAGCTCCAAAGGGCACTTCCTCCACATGGCATCAATAGCAAAGGTAAAGATGCAGGGTGCCAGGTGGCACCTTAGGGGCTGAGCATTACATGCGGTTTCCCTTGTGCCATCCTCACAATGGCCTTATGAAGTAGGACTACTATTATCCCCATTTGCAATGAGGAAATGAAAGGACAGGGGGGCTTAGTAACTTACTCCGATTTGAACAGCTAATACGTAACTAGACCTCTACCCCAGATTTTGCTCTTAACAAAGTGAACAAAACTCAGGCCCTGAACTTCCTGGGAAAAATACAGACAAAGAAATGGAGGTGAGGTTCTACAGCTTGGCAGACACTGGCCAGGCAGCACCTGCCAATTGCCAAGCCAGAGCTGAGCTGTGAGGACACAGGGAATCAGACTTGGTCACAGTCCCCTAGGAGTGAGCAGAGCGGCAGGGAGCTGGGGATAAGAAGAGAAGGAACATTAGAAGCAAGCAGAAGGCAGTGAGAGCACCGAGGGCCAGAACCAGGAGCCCTCAGGCTCAGGGGGGCACAAAATTATGGCAGGGATATCATGGGAAACTTCCTGGAGGACATGCCATTTAGGCTGAGCTTCAAAAAATGCCAAGGGGGGCCGGGCGCGGTGGCTCAAGCCTGTAATCCCAGCACTTTGGGAGGCCGAGGCGGGTGGATCACGAGGTCAAGAGATCGAGACCATCCTGGTCAACACGGTGAAACCCCGTCTCTACTAAAACTACAAAAAAAAAATTAGCTGGGCATGGTGGCGCGTGCCTGTAGTCCCAGCTACTCAGGAGGCTGAGGCAGGAGAATTGCCTGAACCCAGGAGGCGGAGGTTGCGGTGAGCCGAGATCGTGCCATTGCACTCCAGCCTGGGTAACAAGAGCGAAACTCTGTCCCAAAAAAAAAAAAAAAAAAAAATGCCAAGGGGGCACACCCAGTCTGCGGACCAGCAGCATCACCATCACCCCAGAGCCTGTTAGAAATACAGAATCTCAGGCCCCACCCAGACCTGCTGAGTCCAAATCGGTGTCTTGACAAGATCACCAAATTTGTACACGTGTTCAAGTTTGAGCAGCGCTGGTGCAATCCATCCCAGGACGTACAAGCCTGGGTCACACTGGAGAAAATAGGATGGGCAACGACTCCCCCAAATGCATGAGGAGCAATGCCATCAGCCCCCCACTCCGCACACACCCTAACCCACAGACACGCCTTACTGTTCAGGGGCAGGCTTCAAGTCACCAAATAATCATTGATTTCCAGTGTCCACCAGCAGGGTCCCTGGGGACCTGGGGAAGGGCGGACACCACAGAGATGCCTTTCCATCCTCGGGGAGCATCCCAGCTTTGGAGAAAGTAGGGCTGGCCCCCTTTGTCTTTACAACCCTCATTATTGATGCCCACCGAAAAACCCAACAGCACCAGGAGAGGAGAGGCAGGACCATGGGCTTGCTGGGGCAGACAGTCCCAAATCAACTGAGCAACTGTGCTGCAAAGTCCCAATGCCAGGCCGAGAACACAAGACAAATGACGGCATCCCTGCCATCAGGGAAGCCCCAAGTCCATCTCAAGGGGGTGGAAATCAGCAAGACAAGCCCAGCTCCGTGGAAGTGAAGTCATCGGCCATGGGAGAGGGGGAGGAAAACAGGAGTCAGAAGACCTACTGCACACGTGTTTTCTTCCACATGCTCTGGGCACAAGCACACTTTGAGTCCTGAGCAAACACGTGCACATGTATGCACGGACTTTGCACACACATGTGCACAGCAGGCACATCAACAAGGAAACCAATTAGAGTGTAGCACACTGGGGGCCCCAAGGCTGGTGCAGAGCTGCAGGAAATGCCACATCCTCCTCAGAGAACTGGTCCAAGGCAGCCCCGGGGAGCCCAGGATGCAGCACCAACAAGCAGGCAGAGCACAGAGGCGCTGGAGCCCCCACCCCAGGGGTCCAAGTCAGGGCTGCAGCGACCTGGGCACACTCACACGCAAGCACACACACAAGTGCGTGCACACATGGCACAGAATGCCCTATCCCGTGGACTGCTCACCATGGTAACAGAGAGGCCACCTCTCAGCTCGAGTCACCACCTGACAGTTTCTGAGGCCCCCGGTGCTGGAGGGGGAGCAGCTCTAACAAAGGCACAGCCCGGGCTACCTGGCCAGGGGTCCGTGGAGCCGACCCCCCGGTGCATGCCTGCCACGCTCCCCCAGTGAGCTCCGGGCCACCGTGTCTTCCTACCCAGCCTGCCTGGCTCCACTTAGCTCAACTCCCCACAGGCTCCCCAGCCGAGCTAATGAGAAACTCCCCAGCTGGCCCCATATAAAAATGCATTTCATAAGTCTTTAAAATGCTGGGAAATTCTACATCTATTTAGTGAGACTTTTCTGCTCCTTTAAAATGTCCCTTGGTCCTCATCAAGAAGATGATTGGGTTGGGGGCTCAGGCACAAAAGGTGGATGGCACCAGCACACCAGTCCAAATCCAAAGGGTGCCCAGGCAGCTTGCACCAAGGGCCACAGCCACACGGCTCCAGGCAGGGATCATGGGATGGGGGGTGGGACATCCCACAGACAACCCCAATGCAAGGAGGTCACTTGGGGAAGAGTTCAAAGTGAGACCCAGTGGGGAGCAATGGACACAGAAGAGGAGAACAGTCTCTCCGGTCTTGATTTAGGGATTGAAAGAACAAGTTAGAAGGTCATGGGAGCCCCTAAGAAAATCTCCAACGGAGGAAAAAAAAACACCACCCACACAAAGATGTTCATCAGGGCGTTATTTACAACAGCCAAAACCTAAAGCGGCCCGAACAACCAACAGGGGAGAGGCGGAGAACACTCATGCCCATCCACTCGATGGTTCCAGCACAGCCACGAAGTGGGAGGTACGTGGGTCCCAGGATCACAGGACACTCAGATCCCATGGGGACTACAAGGGAACCCACTGCAAGTTCAGCCTGGACTTCATCTAGAGGCTTACAGACGAACGGAGCTCGAAAGGGGACTGGAAGAAATGCAAACAGCAAGTGTACAGAAGCGCAGGGTTGTGGGTGGAGTTTCTGTGAAGTCGTTGAAACAATAAATATGCACTCTAGCAAAGCACCAGCAGGGTGGGAGGCAGCTCCACGTGCTGCAGAAGTGCAGGCGGGCTGCACAGAGAAGCCTCGCCTCCCCATGGTGAAAGGCCAGGGCTTCTGGACATTTCCGTCCATTTCCCCAGCCAAAACCTGGGGGCAAAGGACTTCAGGGGATGAAGCTGTCACCTTGATCTGGCGTAGGCCCCCTCGCCATTCTCCTCACCCCACCAGGCTAAAAGAAAAACCAGGGGCTTCAATGCATTCTTCCCAAAGGGCTCCCAGGACACCAGCTACCCCAATGCCGGCTCTACCTCCCATCTGAGCAGGTCCCAGAGCCTGCAGCCCCATCCCCACCTTCCCCTGCAAACTGCCCTCAGGCCCAACACCCACATGTGGAAGGAGGGCTGGGGACAGGGGATGGAGGTGGTGTGAGTCCCTGCAGAGAGCCTGGCCCACAGTGTTTTCCAGGCCTAGCTTTGAACATGGAAGATGTGTGCAAGTTCTTCAAAACACGTACCTCCTCTCCTACTGGGCAGCAAATCCCCAGGGCTGGCTTCAGTTAGACTCTTCTATCTGACCCAGGAGTGACCTGGGCACAGGGCTGACTGCAGCGAGTCTCCTATAAAACAAATGATGAGACCCGCATTCTCACCGGCAGGTCTACCATCTACAGTTGAGGCACTAAACTCATGCATGAGCTGCCTGGGTTCAAATCCCTGCTCTGCTGCTGCTTGGCTGAGTGACCTAGCAGCAAGTCACTAGTGTCTTTGTTTCTCGGTTTTCTCATAGGTATGTCAAAAGCACTGAAAAGGAGACCTCGTAAATGGAAGTGATGGTTCCCATTAACCAGGACAGGAAGACCTGTCCCCCATGGCAGGATGGCCTAAAACGCCACTCACAGTGCGACACCAATAAGGTCTCAGGCTGTGGGGCCATCACGGTCAACTGATGATACTGAGTGCTCCTCTCAAATCACAAGTGTGTCTGTCACCATGCCAGAAATAAACGTAGTAGCCAACCTGCTCAGGTATTTACAAGAAGTATGTGTCAACAGACTAACTGTGTCCTATCTCTGGCTCACCCCAGACCCCCTTCCCACTGCCTCTTCCTGCTGCTCGTTCCAGACCTGCCTTGCTGGAAGGAAGCCATGGAGCAGACTCCGTCCAACCGGTCCCAGAACCCAGCCTGGAGAGGGGGGAGATTCCAATGAGACTCTGCCTAGACGATTACACAAAAATAACCACCTTCAAGCTAAGCATGTTGGCACATGCCTGGAATCCCAGCTGCTTGGGAGGCTGAGAAATGAGGATTGTTTGGGCCCAGGAGTTCAGGACCAACCTGGGCAACATAGCAAGGCCTTGTCTCAAAAAAATTAAAAAAAAAAAAAAAAAATAGATGAGCAGCTTCAGCTTCCAGATCAAACTCAGTGACGAGGAAAGAGGAGGTACATTTCCACATGGTCATGTTGGTTCCCTGAAACCCCACATCATAGACCTCAGGATCATGCCCCATGTTTCTGGGGTCCGCCACATAGAGACCTCATTCTAAAGGGCTGTGGGAAGAGCGAGGAAATGCTGAAGGGAAGATGCCTCTCCATACCAGGCTGGGATGGGCGGGAAAGAGGGGAGTGAGGGTTAGGGTCAGGGTTAGTACCAGGCTGGGATGGGCCCGAGAGGAGGTAGTTAGGGTTAGGGTTAGTACCAGGTTGGGATGGGTGGTAAAGAGGGGTGTCAGAGGTAGGGTTAGGGTTAGTACCAGGCTAGGATGGGCGGGAGAGGGGGGGTTAGGGTTAGGGCTAGGATTAGGGCTAGGGTTAGGGTTAAGGTTAGTACCAGGCTGGGATGGGTGGGAGAGACGCGGGTTGGGGTTGGGGTCGCGGTTGCGGTTAGGGTTAGTGCCAGGAGATGGGCAGGAGAGAGGGGGCTAGAGACACTGATAGGAGGTAGATCAAGGGCAGTGGAGGCCTGGAACCTCTACCCTAATCAACAGCAACTTAGCAAGGCCACTCTTAGCAACCTCCTTCTATTTGGTGGTCAGGCCCAAACCCGCTGGTGCAAGGAGATTCTTTGGCCTGAACAGTATGTTTTTAAAACATGAGTTGTCTAGAATGAGATACCTTCACACCTACTAGGAAGGTTAGAATTTACAAAAAGAAAAATAACGAGTGTTGGCAAGGACCTGGGAAAAGTGGAATCCTCATCGGCAGTGGGAATGTCAAGTGCCTGGGAAGGTTTGGTGGCTCCTCCAAAGGTTAAACATAAAATTCTCCTTTGACTCAGCAATACCACACCTACAAACACGCCCAGAATAACTAAAAGCAAACGTTCAAACAAAAACGTGTACATTGCCAGGCGCGGTGGCACACACCTATTGTCCCAGTCACAATGGGAGGCTGAGGGAAGAGGATCCCTTGAGGTAGGAGTTCAAATCCAACCTGGGCAACATAGCTAAACTCCCCGCAGAAAAACAAAACAAAACTTGTACATGGATATTCACAGCAGCGCTATTCACAACAGCCAGAAGATGAAAACAACCGAAATGTCAATCAACAATACCCAAACAAAATGTGGTCTTTCCATACAATAGAATATTAGATAGCCCTCAAAAGGGATGAAGGACAGACACCTCCTATAATAACATGGATCAACCTTGAAAATATTAGACTAAGTGAAAGCTAGTCAATGGAGATTACGTATTATATGACTCCACTGACAGGATGTCCAGAATAGGCAAGTCTATAAAGACAGAAAGTGGGTCAGCTGGGTGCGGTGGCTCACGCCTGTAATCCCAGAACTTTGGGAGGCTAAGGTGGGTGGATCACTTGAGATCAAGAGTTCAAGACCAGCCTGGCCACCATGGTGAAACCCTGTCTCTACTAA
>NW_016107378.1:6004256-6011251 GCF_001604975.1 Cebus imitator | reverse complement strand
AAGAAAGAAAGAAAGAAAGAAGAAAGAGGGAAAGAAGGAAAAGCAAAGAAAGAAAAAAGAAAGATCAGTGGTTGCCTGGGACTGGGGGGGATAGAAGGGTAGGGGTAACAGCTAAGGATACAGTGTTTCTTTATTATTGTTGTTGTTGTTGTTGTTGCTGTTTTCTTTTATTTAGTTATTTTAGAGACAGGCTATCACTCTGTCACCCAGGCTGGAGTACGGTGTCACGATCATAACTCACCATAACCTCGAACTCCTGAGCTCAAGTGATCCTCTTGCCTCAGCCTCCAAGAAGCTGGGATTACAGGTGTATGTCACCATGCCCAGTTATTTTGTTTTAATTCTTTGTAGAAACACGGTCTCACTATGTTACCCAGGCTGGTCTCGAACTCCTGGGCTCAAGCAATCCTCTTGCCTCAGCCTCCCAAAGTGCTAGGATTACAGGCGTGAGCCACCACACCTGGTCCAGAGTTTCTTTTTAAGGTCATGAAAATGTTCTAAGTTGACTGTAGTAATAATGGTCACACAAATCTCTACATATACCAAACTTCGCTGACTTGTAATGGATGAATTGTATGATATGTGAATTATATCTCAATAAAGCTGTTTTTAAAACGATATAAGTTAGGTTTTTGTTTTTTTTTTTTAAGAATCTGAAGATTTCTTATGAAAATCCAGCTTTCTGAGTTTTCTTTTAAAACCTCTGAAGATTTGGCAATTCTGAAGCCAGTCAGAATTCGGGCAATTCATGGCCTGGCAGGCAGGAGCTGAGGCCAGCCATCCTCTTTGCAGGGTCTGTGTGACCGTCCACCACGGCCCCTCACATATCAGCCCATCTGGGTCACCAGCCTGCCTCGGGTGGGCTTTGAGTTTGTGACCCTGGCAAGGCTTTCCCATTTGCAAAGGACTTTCGCATTTCTAAGGAGTTCACACCTATGGCCTGGCAAGGCAGTAGAAGCTGGGGTTAGCAGGAGAAGAATAACCCACAAACTCCCCTGAAATCACACATGAAACCCTGCGTGTGTTCCGAAAGAGAACCCACACACTTCCACTGGATGCCCACAGGCACCTGTGGCTCAAAACAGGTTAACAACTCCAGCTCCACACCTCCAAGGCACCCCCACATCCTGACTCCAAATGAAATGCTCCTTCTCCCGGCCCCACCCTCAGCAGCCCCATTCACCAACAAGCGGCACAAGTGGGCCTGCGCACTCTGCTCCCCACGCCCCCGCCTCTGGGCTGCAGGATATTGCCATGAGCTGATCATTTTGCTCCTTTCTCTGCCAGGCAAGGCCAGGCTCTCCATCACTGTCAGGGCCTCTGCTCGAGGGCATGGAAGGAGCAGATTTGGTTGTTCCTGGGGGAGGAGGGCCACAGGGTCCCCACTGGCAGGGTGGCTGGGGGAGACCAGGGGTGAGTGCAGAAGCAAACTGCACATTCTGCTTCTTTATTGCAGTTCTCCATCAAATGCCCAGCGCTGGGCAAAGCACGGGGGAGGAAGGCGCATGAAAAGCTTGCACGCTGGGACAACTGGGACCCCCAGAAGAGGGGCTGCTCCATTACTTACAGCTGTCCCTTCCTCCTGGGAAAACGCCCTCAAGCCCAGGGCCAGTGGGGGGCCTGTGAGCAGTACGCACCTATGCCCTGCAGCCACCAGGCCTGTCCCACCAGGGACCTTCCAGAAGTCCCCATAATGCCCCGCCTTCAGTCCTGCTCAGATCTCCACCTTTCGATGCCAGGTGGTGCAGAGGTTAAGCCACAGGCTCTGGCTTCCGCAGGACTTAGGGCGGGGTCTCTGATCCACAGCTCGCCGGCTGGGGACTGTGGATTCACTACTGTATGGCTCCAAGCTCCTTCCCTCATCTGTCAAATGAGGATGGGGATTCTCAGTAGCAGTGCCAAGGGTGGCCTGGGAGGTTCTGCTCCCCCATAACCTTCCTTGGCACCTGCTGCCATTCTCTGATGTGGCCAAGTGACATTTTCTCAGTTTAATGAAAAGTATTAGACAAAAGCAGCCTTCACCAGGCCTTTGGCCCTGTCATCCACCAGATGGCCGTGCCTTAACCAGGCCCACGGAGAAATTACAGGGCTGCTGCTGGAAGTGGCACCCACCTCACAGAGCTGTCACGATGGCTCAGTGAGATGCCGCAGGTAGAGTTCACTCAGTGCCTGGCACGTACTAAGTAAGTGCTCAATAAATGTGACATCGCCCAAGTCTGGGGCTGCCTCCCACACTGAATTCCGCCTGCCACCCAGGCTTGGAGCCAACTCACACGCCCCACGCTCAGGGAATACAAGCTGAGTTTAATAGCCCAAGTCCAATAGAACTGGGAAGGAAAATTTATCACATGCATGAACTATAAAACACACACACACACACCGGCAAAAATGGGCCAAAGAAAACAAAACAATTCCTGGCCTGGCTGTGGATTATCCACTGCCGGGACACGCTGCCCTCCCTCTCACCATCACGGAGCAGAGAATCCAAAACCGACTGTCGCCGTGGTGAGCCGTGGCCGGGGAGTCATGAGGGGTGTGCATCCTCCTGCATGCACCAGGCATGCTCAGCTCTTGGTGGGAAACTGGCAAATCCCACAGCTCCCACTACTTCCAAGCACCCCAGAGAGGCCCTAAGACTGGCCGCCCAACTATGGAATCACAGAACTGCAGACCCCAGGGCCGTACCATCAACACTGCCCTTGCCTTCTGCAAGCTGGGAGACACCTCACTGCCTCAGGGATGCAACTGGGGTGCTTGACACCCCCCTGCCCAGGGCTCTCCGTCTACAGCAGCCACTGCCAGCACCCTCCTTGCACGCTACTGCTGTTCCCATCTGTCCACATCACCTCCGGCCCCACCAGGAAAGCAGCTGGGAGGAAGGACCTTCTGTAGCAAACACTGGGCTGAGTGCTTTCCCAGTTCAGGGGTTTGGGGCACAGTGGGATCCTCTCTAGAGCGGGTAGCAAGCCTGAGCCCCTGCACCCCTCATATCTCAAGACTGCCTCTCTGAGACATGGTGCCTTAAGGTCTGGCTGTTTCCCCCAACCGTGGGGAGCGCACCCCTCACAGAGAAGGAGACACACAGGGGGCTGGCTACACAGCCCCTCCCCCCAGCCTCCCACCCTGCCCAGTGCTGACCCCAAGGCCTGTCCTAGTCCCAGACACTCATTTCTGGAATCTGAGCACCACTCACCACGCTGGCTGCAGACATGGCTCCTCTCTATGGAGGACGCCCCTGCCACCAAGGGCCAGGGCACCTGCAGCCACAACAGTGCCCAAGCCTGGGTCAACCAGGACCCTGCGGACTCTCCAGGCAGCATCAGCTCCTGCTGGAAAGGACACTGAACCAGGGGCCACAGGCTTGGGTTCGAGGGTTTCGTCTGCTTTCCCAAATTTCAGTATTTTGAGCGATCTTCACACTTCCCGCTGAAACTCCGTATTCTGTACTATTAACACTTTTTTGTCAACTCAGTGTTTTTCACTTGAATGAATTTAGCATCATCGTAAGTCACAAATGTCTATAATATCACACATTAGGCATGTAACCAGGAAAACATTAAATGTTCATATACCTGATGCCTAACCACATTTTTGAAATACTGATCCAGAGCAAATCTCTCTTCCTGCCTCAGTTTCTACAACTGAAAGAGAAGCAGCTTGGACTGAAGAGTTCCCTCATAGGCCTCCTCAGGCCTTAAGATTCTACAAGACTGAAGCAGCTCCAGTTCCCCCATGAGTCCGGAGAAAGCGTCAGGATCCCAGGGCAGGCCTGGCCCAGGGCACGGGAGGAGGACAAGGAAGGGGATCCCAGCACCTGCCAGACAAGGAGCCGGGGGCGCCACTGCCAAGAGAGGCCAGGCTGTATGCAGAGCCAACAGGAGAGCCCAGCCCCACTCAGGAGCTTCTAAAGACCCCCAAAGCCAGTTCTAATCTCAGGCCTCATGAGAAGGCTCCAAGCTATAAACTTCACAGTAGAAAATCTTCACTCTTCCACCTCTTTTCACAGCTAGGAAACCTAGGTACACAGAAGAGCTTTATGTGGGGATCCCGTGTCCTGGCTGTCACGTCACCCCTGACACCCCATGAGTCTGAGCTCCCTGTTACCTCTCCCTGGAGGCATGAGCTCGGCTCTGCCAGCCCTGAGCGTGCAGAGCAGCCCCTTCCAGGGAAGGAAAGAGAAATTCTGATGTAGACTGGAGTTTTAAAGTCCTATTAAAGTGGCTTTTATGCAATTAGATTGGAATGAATGTGCAGTGACGCCCATAGCAGGGAGCTTCAAGGCTTGTGCAGTGGGAAAATCACCGCCCATCTGAACCCTGCCCACAAGAAGGAAACGTGGCCCTCGGGAGAATAAGGGAATATTAGTCTCCGTATGTAATAGATTTTATTGACCATATGGAACTGATATAAAAATCGTGTTGCACGGGGTAGTCTGGACTGGAGGCAGGAATGTGACACAAAGAATATCATTTCCAAAACCAGCTGGGTGGCTTTCTGAGTTCCTGGGCCTGCCCCCAGGACCCCCTGCAACTCTCCCGCCAGCCCCCAGGCGTTTACCTGCTGCTGTCACGGAGGAATCCCAGGCCAGCGAGAAGTCTGAGGCCTCCCCCTCTTCAACTGAAAGAGAGAACAGAGATGGGCCTGTGAGTTTGAAGACTGTACACATAGATCAGGTGGGGCGCAGGGCAAGGAAGA
The DNA here is from genome assembly GCF_001604975.1 of Cebus imitator. Taxonomy (NCBI): domain Eukaryota; kingdom Metazoa; phylum Chordata; class Mammalia; order Primates; family Cebidae; genus Cebus; species Cebus imitator. The sequence continues at coordinate 6,006,556 of NW_016107378.1, read as the reverse complement.
AGGAACACTTTTGGGAGTCCTTGTTATAATACCCATGACCGGGGAAGTGGGGGTAAAGACTACAAAGAGGCCTTTACTGGTTTCACAGAGATGTAAAATGATCAGAATAAAACAGGAATAGCAAGCTAAGTGCTGGGTCAGTCATGCTTTCCCTATGCCTGTGCCCCTGACAGACATCACTAATCAACCTCAGCACTGTCTCAAGAAACCAATAAGGTTGCTCTCAGAGTTGAGCAAACTGGTGAGTCCTTGTGACCCTGCTGAGACCTGACCCACAGACAGACCTCAGAACACACTGAGGTCAACTCTCCCAATGACAACACGTTTGCGCGCTGCACCTCATGGGCTGACGACATCAGAAGTTGATAACAACTAGTGTCCCCCAACTCCAGCCGGGACTGCACAGAATCATGCTGGGTAGGGATAGCGTGTCCCCACCATCCCACATCCCAGCACATGAACCCAGGCTGGTGGAGGCCACGCACTAGGAGAATATGGGAGAAACACTACACATCATAATAACGCTCTTGTCCTGGAATTAATCCCAGTCTGGGGCATGTAATAATATTAAAGCTGGGTTATGGACTTTGTAAATGGAACTTTGTTTAAGCCAAAAATGTGCATACACAGTTATTTTTCAGATTTAATGGCCTTCCTAGCTCTGCACATGTGCAGGCTGAAGCCACCGAGAACCACCCAGTTCTCTCTGCACCGTCGATGTTCTTGCTGGCACTACGTGGGTGCACACTGAGCCAGGCACTGTGCTGGCACTTTGCAGCCATCACAGGGTTTAGTCTTCCTCAGTAGATGCTCAGAGGGGTGCCTGACGTCTCACAGGTAGTAAGACCCACAACAAGTTTGGGCTCAATCCCAAGGTTGTCTGTCTCCAAGATTGCTTTGGAAACCACTGTTACTGGGGTACAAAGGATGCGAGGCAGAACCCTAGCAACTCAGACTGGAGGGCAGTGACCCCAATCCACCACGTGGAAGGCATGTACAACATGCAGGCAGCCACCTTGTGAGTGGAGCAAGCAGGCTGGCTTGTGGTCAGAACCTGAGTTCCAGCACCAGGCAGAGCCAAATCTCAGCTCTGCCTCTTACTAGCTATATATGACCTTGAGCAAATGATCTAACCTCTGTGTTTCTGTTTTCCCACCTCAAAAATAGAGAAAATAGTGGTACCTAAGCTGTAGGGCTGCTGGTAGGATTAAATGGGATAAGTCTGTGCAGTGTTGGGCACTGTGCCCGCACAGGGTAACTGCCCCCATAATGTCAGGACTGTCATCTGCTGGAACAGTGGCCCAACCACCCAGGTGGGAGGTCGCTGCCATGGCTCAGACAGTCCTGCTCTACATGGTGCTCAATCTACCCCCTTGACCATCTATCCACCCATGGTCTTCCTCCCACTCCAGAGCCTCACAGAATGGGTTCCTCTGAACCCTGAGAAACAGAACATCTGTGAGCAATTGGCCAAACAATGCTACCGAAGTGTGCTCTCTTTTCCAAACCCGCATCCCAAGAGTGGACAAGCAGGATCAAGACAATGAAATGCACAGACGATCTGAGCTGAGACCCAAGTTATTGTCTTACTTAGCTAGTTACAGCTGGGGTAGGTTTTCAAAATGTGCAGCTTTGTAAATATCAATTAGACCTCATGTCAGACAAAACTGATGTTATTCACTAAAATGATTCCAACCAGACAGCCTCCAAAACACGGGTGGCTAATGCCTAAAGCCATCAGAAGCGGGCCAGGCATGGAAGGAGCTGTTGTTAACGGCGTTCAATGCCGCACCAAAAATCAGTTTCCCTTACATTTCATCTTTTAGTTACACACACACATAGAAATAAATGGTGCTTCTATTAAGAGACTGCTGCCAGGGTGCAAGGTTACCATGCTGCCATTTTGTTAGACACCCTCAACAAGGTCTCCAAGGGTCCTTAAACCCTAAGAATGACATAAAGCTATATGAGCTGGTAAACATGTCAGATATGTACAATTTGAAAGAAAAAGCACAAAAAAATTTTTCAGCAGAATCCCTTTTGTATGTATTAAAAAGACATGTCCAGGGCTGGGTGTGGTGGATCACACCTGTAATCTCAGCACTTTGGGAGGCCAAGGCAGGCAGATCACTTGAGGTCAGGAGTTCGAGACCAGCTTGGCCAACCTGGTGAAACCCCATCTCTACTAAAAACACAAAATTGGCGGCCGGGCGCGGTGGCTCAAGCCTGTAATCCCAGCACTTTGGGATGCCGAGATGGGTGGATCACGAGGTCAAGAGATCGAGACCATCCTGGTCAAC